>NC_088643.1:32179254-32341754 GCF_964019385.1 Sycon ciliatum
GGAACTGCTGCTGCTGCTGCGGCATATGCGTGCGTGCGTCCATGAGTGTGTGCATGCGTGCGTACATAGCAGCAGGAAGGGTATAATTTTGGTAGATGCTTGATTGCTTGACCAGGGTGAAAAAAACTAAAGGAAAATGGATACGAGCTGGGTGCTGATAATTATTATGTCGTACCAGGTAACAGGTTTGGGTGAAACGAAGGTTCTTTTCGTTAACGAACGAAGCTCCGAAATGATTCTTTACATCGACAAAATCCCACAAACTATTTTTCCCGTACATCACTTGAACCCCAAATCAACAAACGCAACAGTCATAATTGCTATGTTGTGGCTATAATTTTCTTGGAAAATCAAGGACCGCCATCCTAAGAAAAGAACATAAATGATCGGCTGTTGCTGCTACCATTGAGCTGATAATATCCCTGAAACGGTTGAGGTTCAAAGTATCTAACGGTTGACTGAAGTGAAGTCAGTGCACGCATCCGTCAGCGTAGTCTAGAAGCGCAGATGAACGTGTGCATGTGTGGAAGTACACCGTGCAAATGAAGTGTGCACGTGACTCCCGGCGTTCCGACACGTACGGATAATGTAACGTCAAGAGCACATAAAAAGGGAGCTTATCATGCCCATCCAGTGATGTAATTCTTATCACTCGCTCTTCCCATGCATGCCCTGCATTGCTAACTCACACCTCCTCTAAATGCCCACGCGTATCCCCCACCGTCAATAAGAACAAGCTATCCCGCGACAAAAGCATTAGTTGTCTGATGATTGCCTTAGCATTTAGCTACGTGCATGAAACGCAGCGTTACAACGTATGTATATATAATTGGTTGAACCATTCTTTTTGACCTTTGTGGTTACGCTCCGCCCTTGTGGTGTTGAGCACTGTTGAAACCTGGGTATACCCACTTATGTAAAAAAAAAAAAAAAAGGGAGCTTATATACTCTTGATAACATGTTGTGTGGAGTGCAGCCCATCCTGGCGTACAGTGAAATCAAGTGCAGCATGTGAACTGGCGAATACCCGTCCGACGTACATGCACTACAAGTCTGAACTGTGCATGCGCACGATTTCGAAATTTTGACCTTCCTTTGAGTTCTAACGAAGGTTCGCTGCAAATTCTAACGAAGACCTTCCAAAGCTTTGAAAGCTTCGTTTCACCCCTAATGTGTGTGCGTGTGTATGTGTTTGTACCTACATATTTGCACTTGTGTACTGCTTGTATATGCGGAGAAAATAAGGGTACGTTTGAGAAGAATGTGTGGTATTCCTGAGATTTTTCAGACATCATGGTATGTCTGACAAAGCCAGGGCCCAGCATCCTGTCATGTGCATGGGTAGTCTGAATCTGTATGAAACAGGTTGTCTTCTTTCTTTCTTTTCTTTCTTTTCCTTCTTCCTTCTTCACATTCTTTTCTCCTTTTTTCTTTTACATGTATGATTCCAAGACCTTTGGCCGCTGATGAGCTTCTGGCAAGTGCCAGCCCATCGGCCCATAGCCCCTACTTCCCTTTGTTTTGTTTTTCTTGTCACTTTTCATGTCCGCTCTCCTTGATATTTATAGGCTGTGTTTGCTAGTGAAAAAAGTATGTGTATGTGGTATAAAATGCTTGTAGTCCGGTATATGATATCCCCATGGACTAGTGAATGTATTGTTGAGCACAGTATAAACACAGTATGCATACTATCACTTTTGCCGAATCGTTCTGTGCTCAGTTTCAACCTGCTGCGAGAAGCGCGCATTATCTACGGAGCGTTTGAAGAGTTGGACTTGCGAGGCATGAGGTGTGAAGATTCACATGTTGCCACAGCGCTAAAGGTACTATTGCTAATCAATGAATTGGGGTGTGATGCAGTAGCAGTGATACTCCCTGCTGATGGTGCAGAGAGTGTATTTCCATTTGGCGTTGCATGGAAGTGACATGCATTGTTATATAAAGAAATAGACCGAACACTGTTTGAGAAGGGGGGGGGGGCACAGCGAACACAACGATTCAAGGGCTGGACAGGGCAGAAACAATCTTTTGGGTGAAAAACTGAAAAATAGCTCTTGTGATTCGAATGACATGTAAAATAAAATAACGTAATCAAGTAGCATGCTCCACTGTCCGAAGAGTGCTGAATACCCGTATAGGGCAGAGCCTTGTACACAAGAGAGAGATTGGAAGCTGTGTCGCAACTCCGAGTTTCACATATTACTACAATCATCAGGCAACTGATGGCTCCAAAACGGGCAGCCTGAACATAAGGGGGAACAAGGTGAGAAATACTGAGGGGAATCATAGCGAACGAGTCAAGTGGAGGCGTGTAATTGTGTGGATTTGGCACTTAAGTCCCCAGCTCTATTCTATTCTACTTTATTCGCACTGGAACTGCTGCTGCTGCTGCGGCATAGCCTCAAGTCTAAAGACTTAGCAACTTCTCGCCATTCAGGCTGCCCAGTACATATCTGATAACGCATCATTCTCAATGTATGTGTGTGTGTATGTGTGTGTGTGTGTGTGTGTGTGTATGTGTGTGTGCTGTTTGTAGATCTGTGGTCTGTGCATTGCCCCTACTCGTCTCACAGTGGAGGTATGTGAGTGAAGTGCTCACCGACTGTAGGCTTTAACAACGTCCCGCCGGTGTTGTGGTGCGTGTGTGTGTGTGTGTGTGTGTGTGTGTATGTGTGTGTGTGAGGTGTGCACATGTGTGTGTGCAAGTGTCATATGTGTTACCGTAATTTCTGTAGAAAGAGTCGCATGCGGATATACATGTACGTCCTCCCTCTCGCTTGGTGACGAAATTCCGGGGCACACTCAAGTTTGTACTCTTGTTTCTGTGAGCATAGAAGAATAGCCCGATTATATTGGGTTTGTCATTGGCATGCGGCACACCGCCACAGAGACATACACAGCAACTCATGCATAGCAGAAGCCATATACTGACTAGTAGTTGTATGGCAGCCAAGATCAGGCTACTTGAACAAATAATAACGCTCCAATGATCCCCAGCATCGGATCTATCCTTGCTGTCACTGAGCTTGGCAGATGAGCACGGAGTGGAGACTAGGCTACATTGTACTACAGTCTACTGTACTATACCAATACTATACTCTGTATGCCTAGCTACATGTACCACTATACTCTCTGTATGCCTAGCTACATATACCACTCTATTCTTTATGATCAGATGGCTTTTCAGCGGTTCTCTCTGATTGTGCACTGTCCTGTTTGTTATGCAGCTGCGAGAGCTGCAGGCGACTGAGTGCTACCGGCGTGGTCGCATTCAGCTGTGGGAATTCTTTGACTTGATACCCTTGTAAGATACACAACAACCTACTGTAGAGGCAGAACATTTCGTCGGTCAATAATTTCGTCCAACTCCAAAGAAAAGGAGTTCGTCCGGTTGAAAATTTCGTCCATGAATCATAAGAGTGTATAGAAAAGCTGGGCAAATCGACATTAGTCCTACATTTAATTTAGTCCAAAAGCTCCTTGGACGAAAAAGACGAAATTAAATTCCAGACGAATATTTCTGCTTATACAGTATACAACGGTAATACCCAGTCTTGCAAGCCGGGCATGATCGTAACAATAGTCACCATTTTGTGATAGCGTACTCTATTCCATACAAATACTTGACTCTATTCCATACAAATACTTGAAGTAAAGCTAAACAAACAAATATACAAACAAGGAAGACATGTCCGTCGATGGCCGATTGGGGGATTCTACACAGTTGGTGTAGGTATTGGGGAGGATCATTTTATTCTAAAAGTTGACGACAGCACTTCACTTACACATGTTGTGGCATTGCTGTGTACCGCTTAAAAATTTGGAGATTCCACCAACTCGTTAAAAAGATTATTTTGTCCATTTCCGTTTAACTTGTAGGTGTGAGCTCTATTCGTCCAACGCGCAAGAGTGTCCCACGTCACTAGGAAAGCGTAGCGAGGATTCACTGTACCCGGTGAGTTGCAACTAAACTGATCCCAGCGCATTCAGGAAAACCGGGGGGGGGGGGGGACTGTTTATAACATACTGTAGGGGAGATTTTGCATAGTATTCTTGATGTAACTCTTGAGGGGCCATCTGGCATTATCGATCATTTTCACGAAACGAAATAGTTTAGTTAGGACCCCCTCCCCCCCCCCCCCCCCGAACGAAAAATAACAGGTTGACAGGTGGAATGCATTGATGTCTCACATAAGAATATTTTTCAAGACGAAACTCTACTTGACCAGCCCAACCATAAACGGAGACATTGCATTGTCCCTGCCCCCCATGCATTACTTCATCCATTGGCAATAGAAACTGTCTATTGCTTCATCCATTTACCGTGGAACCTGTTTATCGCTTCATCCACATACAGTGGAACCTGTCTATTGCTTCATCCATTTACAGTGGAACCTGTCTATTGCTTCATCCATTTACAGTGGAACCTGTCTATTACTTCATCCATTTACAGTGGAACCTGTCTGTTATGGACATGCTCGGGATCAGGCATATCAGTGTCCTGTATGAGGGGTTTGCTACCTACAGCATCAGCCTTACCACTTAATTGGGAACACGTGTGTTGAGAATGTGGAGGTTCCCTTTGTTGAGAGGTATCTCAGGCTGTGCAGGAGGTTGCCACTGCAGCATGCACTACGTGTAATACATGTACTCGTGTGTAATTATGTGCATCCATTGCTCTTTGTGTGCTACTGTTGGCAGATTGAGAACTTTGAATCCATTCTTATGACTGGAAACGAGCGGACGGACAGTTTTCTTGAGCAGAAGTATCAGGTAGGCTTTGTCGGCTTTGCATTACAGTCTTGGCACATTAGACTAGCTTCAGTCAATGCTGGCTTTGCCGGAGTGCGTCCTTGGCACATTAGAGACTTCAGTCAATGCTGGATTTGCTGTACAGCCTAGACTTGAGTCGTGTTGCGGCCATGGCAACAGTACATTGACGTGTCATCATGGAAGTTGCAAGTGACACCCGGCACAGGGAGCAATACCATTGGATAGATGAAAGTCTCAGCCAAGAAGTCGAGCACCGGCGCGGTCACTACTACTTGTAGTGGCACGTAACACCGAATGTACAGAGTTCATAGTTGACAGCACTTCTGCATGAAGGGCGTGAAGATTAGCTAGCCCATGATACAATTACTGATACAATGATATAATGATATGTACGTCATAGGCGGCAGGGAGACGTGCAAGGCGCAGAGTTCTAATCATCGAGTCTAGGTTGAGTGAGTTATGAAACTTGGCTTTTGCAAGCATACCTACAACTGAGTGCTATCATGGTACAAGACAAAGAGAAGCGTGACGATGACCATCTGGGTTCTTTCTTGCCGGATGATTGCAGAAAGCTCGGCATCAACAACATATTCTGGACACATCTGCCGATAGAAACCCCACAGGACTGTTGGGCTCAGTGAGGCAAGTCCCTCGACGAAGACAGGCAAGTATTACCTGGAGCAAGCCGTGTCTGCAATACAAAACATAATATCGACAGCAAAACTGCCCTCAGAACAAAATTAGGTATTTGTAAATTCCTCCAAGTCACACCATGTGTATGCGTGCACGTGCTATCTGTCAGGCAGTATCTAGTGCCACTGCAGCTGTAGCAATGTGGGAGAGGATTGATGCGGCTGAGAAGTCTGTGAAACTGGCCCGTGCCGGTGTCTGGACAAAGGAGATGGGTGAGCAGTTACAGCATCGCCGTGACCAGGTAGGTGTGTATAATAGTCCATGTATTGGGGTGATCAAGGTGTGTGTGTGTGCCAGTTATGTGTTGCAACGTGTACTGCTGCTGCTGCTGCTGCTGCCGCTGCTGCTGTTGCTGCTGCTGCTGCTGCTGCTGCTGTTGCTGTTGCTGTTGCTGCTGCTGCTGCTGTTGCTGCTGATGCAGTTGCAGTTGCTGCTGCTGTTGCTGCTGCTGCTGCTGTTGCTGCTGCTGTTGATGCTGCTGCTGCTGCTGCTGCTGCTGCTGCTGCTGTTGCTGCTGCTGCTGCTGCTGTTGCTGCTGTTGCTGCTGCTGGTATACAACAAGAACAGTACAGTAAGACAGTGGTCCTCCGATCTGCCGTTTGTTGCTGTATTGTAATGAATAGTGATTACTACTGAATATGGTATTGTAATGGCTGCCTGAGTGGGTAGGTTTGTGGGCTACATCTACAGTCCATGTGATCTGGCTCAGTTGATATTGAACATGAATTATGAATGAGCATTGCATGATTTAGTCTTTCCGGTTGTATCGTGCCAATCTGAATCGACCTGTAGCGGTGTGCTGGCAGAGCAGTCTCATACCCACACAGTCTGAGTATCTACAACAGTCAGTATGTTTTGCCTGACTAGCTGTGATCTCTTGGGCAGCATTGCGACTCTGTACATTGCTTCAAACGCGGCCTTTAGCATAGATTTCTGCTCAGTACATAGTATAGTCTAGATGCTGAGTGTAGAGTAAAACAGAGACTGGGGTTCCAGGCTGTCCAAGAGAGTGCTCAATACCCAGTGGTAGAGCTGGTTCAAACAATAGGAGGACAGAGAAAGTGCGTTTACTCCGAGTTTCACGCACTAAACGATCATCAGAAAACACTTCCTACTGTTTGGCTGTACAGTAGCGAGTCAGTTATCCAACACCCTTGGGGCCGGGCCCTGTTGATCACGGCCGTCGGAACCGGTCTGGCTTTTCCCAGTTGCATGGCCCACTTGATTCGTGCAAAACCGGTGTAAAATTCCAGAGGTCAGGACTTGTTGCTTGACAAGGATTGCTCCCAATGCACAATGGCTACAGCACGACGTCACCTTCTACCAAAACAGCACCAGCCGCTCCTATTGAAAATATATACACGAGTCAAAAGGAAGCGAGCGGGAGACTCGATCAATCGATTGAGGAAGCTGCAAATGGTCAAAAGTGTTCGGGGACCGATGTTACCCATCTTGACCGTCTTATCACAGATACTGTGTGCTGTTTTGTTGGCTTCTGTTTTGTGGTCTTGCATCAGGATCTCACGGTCACAAGTTTTCGTTTTAATTATTTTTTCGTTGCCGTAACAGTACAACGGTGCCTAAATTTGCCCCTTTTCACGAAAAAATCTTCTTTTTTCCGGGAGGCATCCACCCCCTCACGGCCGGTCCACTCCCAAACTGTACCAGACTTGTACACCAAGAACTTTAGGTGCCAACACGTTGCCGGATAACCGGTATGCCAGATGACTGAACACCGGATTAATGACACGCTATTGTACTGCAAAGTCTGTGTGCTGGTAGCCATTGCTGTGCTTGCAACAGTACTACCGTGTGCATGCACAATGTTCGCTAATACAAACAATGTGTACATGTGCGTGCTGCCTGTTGGTGTTTGCTCAACGTTGCTGATGCATGCACATTTGCTTGTCATGATCATCTGGCCGTGAAAGCAGCCTCTACTGGACGAGGGCAGCCCATTCAAGAACATGCTCTTAGAGTCACTGCCGGCAAAGCAGCATGACTGCAGTCGGTGGTACATGGGAGCGACAAGGTCCAGGGGACAGTCTCTACCATCAATACATGTCAGACATGTCAGTCGACGGCCGCAACCTCCAATAGAGGCAGCAGCAGCGGCGGGGACTTCATCCAACACAGGTACACATCATCCTGCCAGCCATTCCTCATCACAAGTGGGCGAAAGAAGCACAGAGTGCGAGTATCGACCTAACCCTGCATCAGCTATTCCCACCAACACTCGCCGAGAGATGAGAAGGAGTGATGCCACCTATGCCGCCGCGTCAGCCAGTCAACAATCCCAACAACCCGACAGTCATGGACAGCAATCGTCAGCCTGCTTGTCGAGTGAAATGGCGATGAGGAGCCCCACTGTCCAGTCAACTAGACACAGACGTGCTCACAGTGGACCAGGGACGCACCATGCTCATGTACACTCTGCCCATGTTGACCAATTATCACCGCTTGTCACAGACAAGGTCAGTTGGTGACTGTTGCTGCTGCTGCTGCTAGTCCATGAGTTAGAATGCTCCGCGGCTCTGTGGCATATTGCTAGAGATTTAGTGAGAGTGGAATACAGGTGTGCTATTGCTACTGTGACTACTGGACAATAACAGCATTGCTGCTTAGGATGATAGTGAGACATGCTAAAGGCAAGGCAGTTGAAGGCACACTGTTATTAGAACTTATTATCCTCTGCCCCTCTCCCAGTACCAGTCATCCCCCTCTCCCAGTACCAGTCATCCCTCTCCCAGTACCAGTCATCCCTCTCCCAGTACCAGTCATCCCTCTCCCAGTACCAGTCATCCCTCTCTCCCAGTACCAGTCATCCCTCTCTCTCCCAGTACCAGTCATCCCTCTCCCAGTACCAGTCATCCCTATCCCAGTACCAGTCATCCCTCTCCCAGTACCAGTCATCCCTCTCTCCCAGTACCAGTCATCCCTCTCCCAGTACCAGTCATCCCTCTCCCAGTACCAGTCATCCCTCTCTCCCAGTACCAGTCATCCCTCTCCCAGTACCAGTCATCCCTCTCTCCCAGTACCAGTCATCCCTCTCTCCCAGTACCAGTCAACCCTCTCTCCCAGTACCAGTCATCCCTCTCTCCCAGTACCAGTCATCCCTCTCTCCCAGTACCAGTCATCCCTCTGTGTACAGCTACCTATTGAGCTACAGTTCAACGTTGTGCCTCACTATCTTTGAATTCGGGTGTGCTGCCGCTGCTGCTGCTGCTGCTGCTGTTGCATCTCTTGGCGCAGGAGCTTGAAGACCACAAGAAGCGGATGGTTGAACTGGCATGGAAGATGATGAATCAGGTGAGTACCTACCCAACTCGGCCTCAGTATGCAGTCAGGTATGGCTCTGTGTAGTAGCCTCAGTATGCAGTCAGGTATGGCTCTGTGCAGTAGCCCATCACCAATACCATTCTCTCCGCAAAGTTGACTGCACACGTTTGAATTGGAAGTGATTACGTCACAAATCGAAGAATTTAGGACTTTTCGACCAAATAACAATTGGTTCCAGTATTCCTCTAGGTATGTATGAAATCATGGAGGTTAAGTAGTGCTGGATGCCCATTTCTACTTTAGTTGTGTTTGGTTGGTGCGCCGCCCCTGCCACCATGGCCCAGTCCACTGTCCCTGCCACCATGGCCCAGTCCACTGTCCCTGCCACCATGGCCCAGTCCACTGTCCCTGCCACCATGGCCCAGTCCACTGTCCCTGCCACCATGGCCCAGTCCACTGTCCCTGCCACCTTGGCCCAGTCCACTGTCCGTTCCACCATGGCCCAGTGCACTGTCCCTGCCACAATGGCTCAGTCCACTGTCCCTGCCACCATGGCCCAGTTCACTGTCCCTGCCTTCATGGCTCAGTGCACTGCCTCTGACTACACATGGCTCCGTGCACTGTTCCAGACTACATGGCCCAGTCTACTGTCTCAGACTACATGGTTCAGTACACTGTCCCTGACACCATGACCCAGTCCAGACTCAATCCAGCTCAATAGAAGTTCATGTCTTCGTTTCATCTTGTTTTGTTCCACTGTGTTAAAGCCTGTACGCGTCCAGTATGATGTTCCACTGTGTTAAAGCCTGTACGTGTCCAGTATGATTTGGAGACGAACTACACTGTAGACGAATCTTGGAACGGATGTTCTGCTACAGAAGGTGAATCTGGAATCGTTGTGTTGGTCAAACTCGATCAAAATGAGCTGAAGGGCCATGGGCCATATCGTGTTTGTTGTGTGTATGTGTTTGTTTGTGTGTGTGTGTGTGTGTGTGTGTGTGTGTGTGTGTGTGTGTGTGTGTGTGTGGCGTGTGTGTGCACGCACATGTGTTTACTGCCATAGATGCGAAGACTACAGGACACCACGAAACTCAGAACACAGAATACTCGTACAGCCGGTGTTGGACGTGTGACTGGTCGTTTTCATCGCTAGCACTAGTGCTATTACTATACCTTGGTCCAGGCACTGGCAGGCAGCATGCTCTTTGCTGAAGTCCATGCATCATGCACACTGCTGCATTGGACTATGGCATAACTGTATGTGAACCCTGCCCCCCCCCCCCCCCCCCCCCATTATAAGTTATAACTTATTTTATTTCCTCTTCATTCAAGTCTAAACTACGGGGAAAGTACGTTACTTCTCATTCTACGGGTACTAGGTCTATCTACAGGTACTAGGTCTATCTACAGGTCTATCTACAGGTACTAAGTCTATCTACAGGTCTATCTACAGGTCTATCTATTATCTGACAAATGTTCACATACAGTACAGGTCAGCCATTAGCAAGTATGCTTGCAGACCTATAGACCGTGAGTACAGGAATCTAGGATGTTTAGTTCTTTATGTACCTCTCCTCGGGTGACTGTTTGAAGACACAAACCTAAGCTAGCCTGACAGCATGACAGCATGTACATGACTGTTTACTTTACACGCTCGGCGTTAAGTGCATGTACGTGTACCGGGCCTACTGCCGTACAGGTGTTGGTCGACTTTGCTCGGGACGCATACTGCAGTGTACCCGATTCTGGAATTGGTTTCCCGATCCAATAGCAGTGGAGCAATAGCGAACAATTGTGCTACTTTCTGGGGAGCATGGTGAAGTATACGTTACGTCTTCTTTACTGCACCAGTGGCATCTAGCAGTGAGTTGCCACTGGCACGCATTTGCCGCAGCACTACTATAATTACGTTTGCGTGTGAGTATTCATGGACGACCTGCTGCTATCGAGAGTAAATAAAGCTCCCAGGGAGCTTATGTACTCTCGCAGATTGAGTATCGCTTGTGCTCTTGTAGCAGTTGAGTATCGCTTGTGCTCTTGTAGCAGTTGAGTATCGCTTGTGCTCTTGTAGCAGTTGAGTATCGCTTGTGCTCTTGTAGCAGGTGAGTATCGCTTGTGCTCTTGTAGCAGTTGAGCACTCTCATGTGGGGTAGTGCCTTTGCTGTTTGCATTACGCAGAGCTCACTAACTTGTCAGTTTGAGCACTCTGGCAAGGTACATTCGGGCCTGGTTTATATCTGGCCTTGGAAAATTTATTTCATTGCTATCAGGTCCGGCCTCGTTTTCTGTGCGGCACTGATGAGTTGGCAAAGAACTAAGGGTTTCCACAAAATTCAAGAAAAAAATCTCAAAATTCAAATTCAAAATTCAAAAAAATTAGGCAAATTTCAATGATAGAATTCAAAAAAATCGCAAAATTTAAAAAAAATTCAGCCAATCACTCTGGTTGCGCCGAAACTTCTGGATATCACCATGGCAACACCATGGTAACGTAAAAATGGTGGCCGAAGAAAAATGGTTGTGGTCCATCTTCTGTCAATCTGCTTTCCAGTTCCGGTGATTATTATTATTTTTTTTGATCCAAGGTTTCTCCATCCACACACTCACAGGTCGATGGGACGATGGCATCCAACAGCTTACTGAAAACCCAAAACCAACCATGCAAGTGGGTAATGTATGGCAAAATTCAACAAAAGGGACTCAAAATTCATAACAAAAATCAAAAATCAAAAAATCGCCAAAATTCAGAAAATATTCAGAAATTTTTGTGGAAACCCCTACAAAGAACGAAACAGCATGCTGTCCGCAGATTGAGTACTCCTGCTGGCTGGTACGTATATGCAACGTGTGAGTGTGTCAGTACATTGACTGACCCGTGACCGGTCCGTACTCATGGTACTTGTTCCTGGAGGCATGGAGAAATGCCAGGTGTCCTGTGCCACAGTGTGTCCTGTTGGCCTGGTACCAACGTTATTACCATGCGGGCCCTGATTTAATGCCACGGTCTGTGTGCACAACATGATCACACGTGAATGCAAATCCATTGGTACATGTGTGCACATCCACTTCCTACGCGCGCGCACACACACACGCACACGCACACACCACCACCACACACACCCGCCACACTTACACACGCCTATTTCCTAGAGGATTCATGGGTATGCACCCAGCTGCACGCACATCTGTTTCCTTGCTGTGTACCAGACTCATTCTTGTGGGGTTCTGTGACTATGCGAAATAGAGCACCTGTGTGTGTGTGTGTGCGCGCCAATCTGTCGGAAGGCTACCTTCGTGCCAAAGCATCTGGACTGAGTAACTAGTTGGACTAGTTTCGGCTCCACATTCCAGCGTGTCGTTGGCATGCATAGCTTTCATGGCTGAGGTTGTTGGTATGTCTGTTGGCTCTGGGTTCCCAGTAGGCTGGTTGGTAAAGTAACTCCAATTTCACATCAAGGTACCAGTGCATCTAGTGTCCGCTTCTATCAACGCAGCGTGCTGTCTATACTGGTTACCATGGTCACCGCAGTAAGTGTACTTATGCGAAGTTATGGGTCCTTGGCCTTTTCTCACAAAAAATGGAATGGGTTTGCTCCCCCGCGGCCCCGGCACCGGTCCCTGGACCTCGCGCCAGGAGCGACACTGACTCACGCTGCTATCTGGTGTTCACGAGGTGTTTGTCGCGCTGGAAACGGAGCGTCTCTGTAAGTTTGTATCCCTGGTGATGTTTGTGCCTGGAGAGCACTATAATAAGTGGTGCTCTTCAGGCACAATCTTCATCAGCCTACTCAAGCTCAACTGATGAGTGGTGAATTCCCCGAAACACTGTGTATTGAGCAGGGAGTGGTGCTTTCTTTCAGGTTTGCCGAGTCGAAGGTTCGATGGACTTCTCGTGTGCTCTGGATGGCAGTCGTGAGTCAGTCAAGTGTCAAGTCGGCGGAATAGCGCGACTCGCGGCTCCAGTCATTGTGGGGAGCAAACCAGGGAGTCGTATACAGTGAAACCTCGTTAGGAAGAACACTGATAAGACAAATGTTTGCCTGTGAAGAACTAGTACTCGTAACTGTATTGGATAAAACCCTGTGTATTCACTGGGTAAAACATAATAAGAACTCCCGTTATTGCGAACAAAAATTAATAATATCATCCGTCCCTTGATGTTCGTCCTAAATAATTATAAAGAGGTTTCACTGTACATGTACGACTGCCCATTCCTATCAAATCATCGATATCGCCGAAGTCACAACCACAAATTAATGAAAAAAATGGCAATGAATAAAAATGAAATATTCAAAGACACAAACCAAAAAAAAGAAAACATGCCCTGGCTAAGGGGCCGTCCGGGGTTACCAATAGCTTTTGCGAAACGAAAAGCTTTAGTATTTTTCAGCACCCACCCACCCACCTACCTTTTCTGCAGGTAAAACGAATTCAAAATATTGATGTCAATTTTCGACACCCAGAAGTAACTGGGCATTCTCCATCTGCATTCAATAATTATTTTCAAAACGAAACTCCTTCAAACACACCCACCCCCAAACGAAAACTTTTCGTTTTGAAAATACTATTGCCAGTATTCATGGTATTGGTAACCTTGGACGGCCCGTAAAAAGTAAAATTCTAGTAGAAGTGCCTCCTTATTGGACTGTTTTCACAGCCATTGTAGCTTCCTCCGTATAAGACTGTTTTCACAGCCATTTCAGCTCATTTTCTCTCGGTACTAAGCTGTTGATCTTGCACTTGTGTTTATTTTGCCCGTACAAGAGGCTTGGAAACCTGGAAAAAAAAAATAATAATAAAAAAAAAAAAAGTAGAAGTGGTCGTTGAGTGGCATCACGGCTCAAAGCTGTCGGCTGTGCGCACCTACTTGTAAGTAAGTTAGTTGTAGGCTACTCCTCTGCATGTTCTCGCTGCGCTGCGCTGCAGTTTCCAGGAGTTTCCCCCTGTTGACGATTGCTTTTTCTGTCCACCTGGTCCACGGTGGGAACAGTCCACGGAAATCCCCTACAGGCTACAGTACATGATCGTCATCCACTGCACCACTTTTGCAGTACAGAGTCGTGGCTCATGCACACTATTTTTGTAGTGTACTACTATTACTACATGACAGTGTTTTTTAGAGAAGTGATCTTGTTTTCCTTGACCCCCTGAAACGTAACATCGTTAGTTATTATTATTTTTAGAGCTTGCTGTCCTCAGTTGCTTGACCCGCATGGTTCAAGTTTTCTCCACGCGGCACTGACTGTGGAGTGACGAGTTGTACCGGTATACATATTCACTGCTGCGACTGTAAGGGTCAACTTCGCCATTTCCTGGTTGGAATAATTTCTTCCGCAGCTATCGCGTTGAGCGCACCATACATTTTTTCTGCAATCTATTTTCTCCAGGCCTATGGACGTTCACACATGCAACAGAGCTTGGCCGACGATGATCATGCCGTGGTGATGTGGATCGAGTGAATCTGGGGGTTGTAGCGGTTAGTAGCGCGTTAGTATTGTTTTTTCATCTCTCCGCATCACTGAGCACTACCTTATTGGCTGTCCCACTCCACGTTCACTCACTGTCTGTAACATTACTACCAATACATAATGTGAGGCCATATCTATTGGAGATACCGGTAGGTAGGCACCCACTCTCACACAGGGGCGTAACATTTTCCCAGGGGGAGGCCTCTTCGTGGCTGCACCAATGTCGAATACCTTCCGATGCCCCTGTCACAGGTACGAAAGTTGAAGACCCTGGCTCAGTTTTGGGCTTCATAAAATGTACAGTACTCAGTAGGTGTCGGCAAGAGTACATAAACCAGAGTGTGCAACTGTGCATATCAGATCTGAAACAGCGCAGTTCGTGCACTACGTCACCCTGATGAGGTCAGCCAAGCCGCGACTTGCATACAGCTCAAATTTTCATGTTTCATAGCCAGGAAATCAGCCACGTTTGCTTGATTTTAGACGTCCTGTTTCAGGATTTCGGTGTTTTGTGTGACTGTGTACGCTGCGTACATCCACCGACAAGTAAAGTCACCAGGCTATCCGTATCAAAAAACCGAAATCAGGACAAACTCAGTGACCTGCACCGCCGCGACTGGTTACGCAACTTTTCACCGTACCTGTGGCTTACCATGCCGTCAGAAATGACGTACTGCACAAATTACGCTCCCACAGGAGCCATCCCGAGTTGCACACTCTGGTTTATGTACTCTTGGTGTCGGTTATAGCGTGGGTGTTTGAAAAACGACAGATGAGCAGTGTGGTGCGCTATCACATACATGCCAACCGTCCAGGGAATAGGGTGTTTGTCCCGGGGTCCAGGGATGTCCTGCGAAAGTCCAGGGATTGAGATGGAACTTTTGAAATTGAATTTCTCCTTTTTATGACTCATTTTCAGTGTTTTCTCGAACTTGTAGATCCGTAGTAAGTACACACAGCACGTAGTAGACAAAAAACTGCAACGGATCGCCGGTTCAATGGTGGCCAACAGAAAGTTTACTTTTGCAGTTGCAGCTCAATGCAATGAGATCACTTTTGCTTTAGCAGCAGTCATGAAAAATACATCTGGTAATGATGGATTCGCTAAAAAAATTGGTGTCAAGGGAAAACGGTCAAAACCAAGGGAATGCAGCCTCGTTGTCCAGGGAACTCAAGACTCCAGGTTGGCATGTATGCTATCAGAGTGGGGGGGGGGGGGGGGGGGGCGCTGACCCCCCCCCCCCCCTTCCCCTCTTTGGCTAGAACCCTGCGTGTATAACACGCTGGAGGCGAAAAAGATCAATGCATGTATTGCCTGATGAAGGTGGCAGCTAACATTGCAGCACGGTAAAGGGACCAGGTACTTTTCAGGCTCTGAAATGTAAAGGGACACGTGGATACGAGTTATGCGTAACCGACTAACCCTCCACCAATGTGACTAGATAGTATCCACCAATCCACCAATGTGACTAGATAGTATCCAGTCATGTGACTAGATAGTATCCAGTCAGACAAGTGAGGCAACTACAGTACTGTTGGGCGCGGAAGAACAGCCTGGCTAGAATTTCACCAATTTTAAGACCGGTTTAGGCTGGATTTTGTGCAGATAAGAATAGAAACTATAATGTACACTGAGCAACATAACTCTGCATAGGTTTGGGTGATACATTTCTGCAGTTGCATGATGTGAACTGGCAGGTGTGCATTACTAGAGGAGTCATGTACATGTACCGGTACCGAAGGCGATGCATGCATGTACGCTCCACAATGTCATGTAGATTTCCGTACATACAACGACATGTACGTGTGTATGTCGTTGTAATTCAAAAGTATGACTGTACCATTGAATAAGAACAAAATTTGTTCTTATTGGCTGTGTTCGTGCGAAATAAGAACGAGCTAGGCTAGAACCCTGACCCCCCGCCCCAGTTCTTCAGTGCCCGACAGTACTGTAAACATCAAACTGACAAGATTCCTGAGACAATCAATGACCTGACACGTAGCTCTAACACACCTCGAAGGCACAAAACAACAGCCTTCCAATCTGGAAGGTTCATGGTTAAGGAAGACCAAGAGGGAAAGTAAGCGCAACAAAGACGAATACTAGCCAAGGCCCACAGCAACAAAGAAGGTTGACTGTTTCCGGGCGATGACAAGAGCAGTAAGGTACTTGACAATGCGGTCTAACCGCAACTCTCAGGTACAAAGCAGTACACCACCCAACTTCGGGATGGCTCAGGTACATGTATATCGAAGATAGATACGGAAGGAGGATGGGGAAGTTGTACTTACCTTTTCCCGCTTATTGCTATGTGCTGCACTGCGGGAGAATAGGCAAGTTCACTGCCGCTTTCTGTGTGTTGCGCTGCAGGAGAATAGGCAAATGCACTGGACTGGAGCAGTACTTGCTTATCACTGCCTCACACACATGCACAACAGCATCGAGCCACCACCAGCACCACCAGCAGCAGCGACAACACCTCTACTGGCAGCAGCAGCAGTAGTGCCCTACACAACAGCAGTGAACCAATGTCGGCAGAACTACCGTCAAGCCGGAATGGGGAGGCAGAGCAGAACACGGTGCGGGATGCTGACTGCTCACCGGTGGTGTCGGTAACAGAGGATGCCGATCATGGTGCAACTGGGAGTTCAAATGCCAATGAAAACGGCGGTGAGCTCACACACAATGTTGCTAACATTGCGACAGTTACGATGGACGGCACAGCCACTGGTCCCATGTTTCTTCCGACTACACCCTGTTCTGACAGTACGCATGGAGCAAGTGCCGAAAAGGTCTACTCGCGACATCCATCTACGGAAGGCAAGCAGGAGAATGCAGTCGCAGCCACGGCTGCGACAGCAATGGCTGTCCCAGACATGCATCCCAAAGCATCACTTGAATCTGATGAAGCACCACCTCCAGCACATCCTAGCTCATCGCAGACACAGGATAGCAGTGATAGCACCATGGATGAAGATCCTGATAAGGTGACTGCTGCAGCTGCCACATCAATGTTACCACCACCGGAGCAGATAAGAGGAGCACAGGATGGCGCTGCTGTGGCACTGAGACGCAATCAAACTTCAACTGTACCTGTTGATGAAAGCATGGAGACTGTTCAAGGCATTCAGGAAGTGACAATAAACGAGGAAGATGGTGATGATGTCATTAGTGGTTCTGCATCTGCAGCTGCAAAGGTACTTGTGGATTAATACTATGTGTGTGTGTGTACAGTAAAACCGGGTTTAAGCGACCTGGCACCCCATGGTGCGAGCAAAAGCAGTCGTTAGTCGTTTCTTTCACGGTTATTCTGTCAGGTGACATCTATGGCATACCATACACACTGCCGTGCTCTTATCAAAGCAATGGTGCGCGCGTGTGTGTGTGTGTGTATGTGTGTGTGTGTGTGTGTGTCACCTGCCGCCGTATTGGCATATGATGTGACTTGGCGTGGCAGTATGGCGAGGATGTCTGCACGGCGAAAGACGCGGTCCTGTGCCTGTGGTATGCTGGTTAGCTAAGGTTTGTGCAATGCAAAGCAACATATAAATTGCAGCCTTGGGAACTGACCCATTAGGTACGGTTAGTCCTGCCCAACCAGGCCTTGCCAGCCTTTTATCTTGCATTATGAGATGCTGAATGCATCGTGACTTGTGCCTTGCTAGCTGCCAGTATTCTCGAGTTGTAAAGGTGGGCTTCTTGTTGCCATCGTCATTATTATCACTGCCACTGCCATCACTGTTGATTTTCCTGTTTGTGTGCACTATGCACCCAGGCTAGCTCGGATGTTGAGAATGCTGATGATGGCGACAATGGCGATGTGTCAAGTCAAGAAACAACTACTAAAGTCACGTTTCCTGATGCTAAAGCCCTGCTTGTAACTGGCCTTAGCGCCAGTAACAGCAGTAGTACATTGGCCACGCGTATGAACTCGCAATCGCCAGATCTCAGCCAGAGAATACTGGTCAGTTTCTTACTATGGATTTTGCACTTTTTGTTGCACTGTGTGTGGGTCACAGTTCTACCCGGCTGTAATCGCCTTATGTATTGAAGAGATTTGTTCTAACGGGCCAGAAAAGACCACTCTATGGACAAGAACATGCTGTATGCATACTCAATCTGCGGACAGAACATATATGCTGTATGCATATATGTACATACGTTACTCATACCATAAAATCCCGCCAGAGCGCCCCTACCTCCTCGACGCTTCGAGTAGGTTCAGGTGGGGAGGGGCGGATGGGCGAGTCCTACTTGCCGCATTCAGTGATACATGAACAAGAACTCACCCTACGAAAACTGTTCGTGCATCTCGTACACCGACCAAAGGTCAAGAGCCAGGAGTCGTACAGACCAGTCAAAACTCAGGGTTTGTGCGATCCCAGGTCAAGAGGGTGGGCACTGTTGCGTACATTTCCAACGGGGTCGAGCACGCGTCTGCAGTACAGTACGGCATCACAGAGTCATACGAGGATACAATCAATCACTTCCCTGACAAGAAGTCAGGGAGGGGCGGATGGGAGAGACGGGGCGCTCTGGCGGGATTTTTACGGTACATGTGTCATGACCCGGACTCGACTCGTCGTGAAAGCGACCACGCAATGAGATTCAGCAGCCAAAAGCTGGGCTCCGAAATATTCTAGAGTTCTGTAAGAACCATGATTAGTCCTGCGAAGGATTTGGCACTTTCGTTAGTTGAGCAATCATGGCTTACAACTCGTGGCCTCGAGTCACAAGTGTTGTCGTACGGCGGCTACACCTTCAGTACAAGTCGTCAGCATTGTACTCACTACACTGTTGAGCTTGAGGGGACCCTGCTTAGTCCTGCAAGGGAGCTGATACCTTTGTTAGTCGAGCAAGCATGGCACCTCTTCTCGCATCGTACGACGTAAAGGGTCCTGCAAGTGTTTCGCGCACTGCGGACTCCGTTATCCCTTTTTTGGGAGAGGTCGCGGCTTGACCGTGCAGCGCCCTACGGGGTAATGAGAGGGAAGAGCCTACGGGGCAGAAGATGAAGGGTGACCCAATCAAGACACCGTACGAAGGCGGCGCGCTCTAGCTGCGGCAACATCCGACAGCGTACTCCAGGCTCTGTTGCACGATCGACGTACGAATAACCTCGGACATCACTCATATTTGTAACTCTTTCATGTGATGTGGGTGAGCAAGCTCCCCGAAGCTATACTAATATTTCCTACTAATTATTATATCACAATTATACTATAACCAAAATCACATAAAAGCCGCCTTCTTCCAACTAATAAAAGTATCTTTGATCGCTCCCCTTCAACCTTCGACTACCTTGTGTGAGCCGGAAAATAGGTGTGAGCTAGCAACTTGGATGGCGACTATATTGGTCGTCTACCTGGGTAGCCACTAGACTGATCTAAGTCAAGTCACCAACCCGCCGAAGCGCGGCCATGACACATGCGTGAAACTACTTATCCATGTATGTATATGTGCTGTCTGCTTGGACCTTTGTAGCTTACTATTAGTGCAGTATCATTGTCCTAAAAACAGTATCCTTACTGTTTTGCTGTATGGGAAAGATTGAATTACGCATGGTAACCGTCACACAATAATCCGTAGAAGCTGAGCTTAGTTCAACATTTCACCGTGACAAGCACACATGTTTTCCCCGCATGCGAGCCAAAGTATAATTATGATTGTAGTGCTTTAGATTTTCAGAGCTTGGTGATAGGGTTGGAGCTTCAAAGCTAGCTCTTAGCTGGTGTTCAAGCAAGGTTCTGTTTTCAGTAGCGCCACCAACACTCCATTCGGTATTTCCTGAGAATGGCATTGTGAATGTGTTGCCATGTACGTACTCGTAACAAGTACATGTGCTCAGACTGCTGTACTCTTTGCATGTGGTGATCTTCCAGCATCATGCTAACTTTAACTGCAGAGAGTACATAGAAAGTCTTCAACAGCAGCTCAGCGAATTGCAGAAAGAGAACACGTTTAAACAGTGAGTCCTTTGCTTCTTCTTTCCTTCCCCCTGTATCGGGGATGTGCACTATTATTAGAGGGATGTTAAAACTTTTAAAGAAGATTTGAGTGTGGAGTACAAAATCAAAGGTATAAACTTCGAAAACTTCAACGTGAAGTTGCAGTGATTTGCAGAAGTTACTTCCTTTTTCCTCAGCACGCACTTGAGAATGGGAAGAAGAAAATATTTACTTCTCCCTGCTTGAGACTGACTGTTTGAGTATGGAACTGTAAAAATTAAAATAAAATCCCCCCGCAGCTTGACGGGGTTTTTTAAACCTGATAATTATTTGGCAGAATATCACCGGCACCGAAAGTTCGAACTTTCGCATTGCTACAGAAATTTAAGCGTCCCGATTATTGGCAATGATGCGGCACGCGTGCTGTAGTGGTAAGAAATTACTAAGAATACTTCTCAACAGCCGTAGAAAGGTGATCGGTCGATCCTAGTTAAGGCGCTTGGCTGGTCCCTGAGTGGGTGTGGGAGGGTTGAGTGTGCATATGGATGTTGCCCTGGAGACCAAGAGCTGATAAGGCGCACATTTCCATTAAAATTGTATGCCGAGTCCAAGCATACCACTGAATGCAAAAATTATCCTGTTATCGGGGTTATCAGTAAGGGCTGGTTCACTTTATTAAAAGCCAAATTGGCTCCGGGAAGCACCGGCTGCGGGCCAGTTCCCGGTCCGCCCCGATGTCAAAGGAGAACACATGCATACGGTTCGAGTATTGCTGCAATACCAAACCTACTACAAAGTAATACAAGATATGCCCAAATGCTAGGATTGGATTGTCAAATTGTGCGTATGTGTATGTGCATGTGTGTGTGTGTATACATGTGCACATGTGTGTGTGTGTGTGTGTGTGTGTGTGTGTGTGTGTGTGTGTGTGTGTGTGTGTGTGTGTGTGTGTGTGTGTGTGTGTGTGTGTGTGTACATGTGCGCATGTGTGTGTGTGTGTGTGTGTACGTGTGTGTGCATGTTTGTGTGTGTGTATGTGTGTGTATGTATGTGTATGTGTGTGTGTGTGTGTGTGTGTGTGTGTGTGTGTGTGTGTGTGTGTGCGCACGCGTGCACATATTATTGTGTGTTGCAGGGCTGAGGTGTGGAAGTACAAGCATGAAAATGAGAGTCTTAAGAGCCAAGTTGAGAAGAACAAGTGTGCGTTGCAGCAAGTACAGGAGGAAATGAAGACGATGGATGAGCGGCTCAGGGTAGAATTTAATGAGAAGACAGAGTCCATCGTCTCTGCAGTGCATCAAGCATTTGAAAACCGACAAGCTGCCGATTACCAATGGTGTCGAGAACTGACCAGTAAAATAGAGCACATGGAGATAAAGCACAGTGATGAGGTTGGAAGACTGACTCAACGGTAAGTACTCTAACCGACGGCAATGCCAGTGCTCGATCTACACAACTACTACAGTGCAATGTTTGGGGACCTGGCAATGCTCCCGTGTTAGGTCGGATTAGCGGAAATCTGTCCAATAGGGATGCGATTAGGGCTGAAACGATCGTGGATTTTCACGTATCGATTACTCTTTTGCTTAACGATCGAGTTATCGATTATAATCGTTAGCAAATAGTCATAATTCTGTGCAAACATTACTCTGTTTCCACAAACTATGCCTTCATAATACCAACAAATCTGCATTAGTGAAAGGGTAGCTCCGAAACATGGCAGTTTTGAAGTCAATTTAACCTCAGAATATGAACCATACCCCTGGCAACTGCATACTCCCAGCGGAAACTGATTCAAACTTCACAAAACGAGGGTTTACAGTACTTTCTGGACACAAATTTAAAAAACGCAAAATAATCGTAATCGGTAATCTAAACGATTGCTCGATCGTTAGAGTTATCGAACGAGTACTCGATTATTCGGTATAATCGTTTCAGCCCTAGATGTGATTACTGTATTTTCCGGGGTGTGTTAGCCGCACCGGGGTCTAAGCGGCACCCCCTTTTCGGGTCCTAAATCTGTGTTTTTAATCTGTGTTTTAAATCTGTGTTTTGTTGACATTTGGTGTATTAGCCACATGTCAGACTTTGAATTTTTTGCAAACCTAATTTAATGGGTATTGGAGGGTACCTAATTTAATGGGTATCGGAGGGTACGTATAATTTAATGGGTATCGGAGCGTACGTATAATATGTTGCTAGTGGTTGAAAAGTTGAGAAGTGCGACTGAATTTCTACAGAAGTTGCATACATTGAAGTTAGTCCTTCACTCCAAAGTGACAACATAATATTATAGAAGCTTAGCACTAGTACAATGATGTATTGCAGAACATGAAAAGTAGTTGAATGACACCATGTATGCTTTACATGCATGAAGTGCTGTAGCGCTGGTCAATTCGGAGTCTAAAGCTGTGTTCATAACTGGCGCGTGGACGCGGTACGCTTGCGGTTCATGCGTGCCTAAACGCGCGCTCAAGCTTTCACAAAAAAACAGCAATCCGAGCGCGTGCGACACCTTCGAGGACTAATTTTTTGACCCCGCCAGTCAAAGTGACTGGCATGTACGCTTGTACGCGCCTGATACGCGCTGAAAATTCCAACATGTTGGAATTTCCATTTCGGCGCGTTTCCGGACGCATGGCACCCCAAAAGCCAGCAAAAATACGCACAAACGCGTGGTTTCACGCGTACACGCGCCAGTTGTGAACACAGCTTAACCGCAGGGGAGATTTTGAGTTTTATGTGTTTTGAAGTGCAGCTAGCACCCCGAAAATACGGCGCATCGTCAGTTGAGATGCTTTGGCAAAGTCACAGCGATGCACTAGTGATGCACTAGCGATGTACAGCGATACACTAGCGATTCACAGTGATCACTAGCGATGTACATCGATTCCCAGCGATGCACTAGCGATGCACAGTGATTCACTAGCGACTAATTCTGTATAGTAGTGCCCATAAGCGGTTCCGCTAACTCACCATCATGACTTTTTCCGCATAACCTCTATACAATCGTCCCTCTCTAATCCGGCACTTGTTTATCCAGCACCCTTGCAAAAAACCAGCACACTTTCTGGCAAAACGGATTTTTTCAGTTCATTTTCTACGCTTTAATCCGGCACTTGAATTCCGCCTCCAGCAGCGATTTTCTGCAACAAATCACTCAAACTGTATATAACTTGATTTTCTAATCCAGCAGTTGTACATCGCATACCGTCAGGGAGCATTGTAACATACACAACACATGTTACATACACTTGGGAATATCCTATGCCAGTGCATAGGATATTCCCAAGTGTATGTTATAGACATGCATTCCACAAAGTACTTGGATTGACACAGAAAATCCCTACGTTTTGACGTACGGCACAAACATGTATGTTAATAGGTGGGCCGGGTTGGAGGGCAGGATTTGATAACCCAGCACCCTTGTTTATCCAGCAGAAAATGACGTTGCAAAAGGTGCCGGATTAGAGAGGGACGACTGTATATAGAAGACGTGTATTCCAATCTGAATTTTCTCAGTTTGTGTTTCATCTCAAATTTTGTCTAATGCGGTGGCGTGTTCATGTTTAATTGCGGCACATCGCTGGAAAAATCTCCTTTAAATTCTGGTTGAAATAACAGTGTTACCAAGTGCCCTCTGCCCCCATGCGTACTGCCCAGTGCCATTTTGCAGAATTTTGCAGAGTTTTCCGTACTCGTTTTTCAGGTCAACATTTTGACTGATTTAGTGTAATTTGGAACAAAAAATGATACTGTACAACTTACTTTTCAAGCTACAGAGTTCACTTGTGAAGCCTACGAATTCAGTACAATTTTCAACTTCACCAGGTCATAACTTTGGTCTACTTCGCTTGATTTTCACAATCTAGGGCTTGTTGGAAAGCTCTTGGCAGGAGCAACGCCAGGATGCCAAGCTCCATGATGAAGCCGTCACAAATCAGGCGCGGTAACACAGCAAAGTTGTCTCCAAGGCTAATCATGACGCAAGCAAATTCGTCCCAGCAAAAAGGGATTTCCCCCACAAAAGGCGAAGAGATCGATCAAAAATTTGATTTTGCCGAGGTAACTTTTTAAGAATACCTGAATACGGCGCACGATATCTCTGGAATCCGATATCGTAACGCTTCAGCGATTGTTGCATTGGATAGCTTGGAGTTGTTGCTACCACGTAGACCCTTCGATTATTGAATTCGCGCAAGAAACGATGGAGTTACGAAGGTATTAGCAATCGTTCATATACATGATCGTTTGCGGGATATTCGATTGAAATCCGTACTGCGGACAAAACTTCGTTTTTCCGTAAAAATACGGACAAATACGGGCGGTTGGCAACACTGAAATAAGTAATATGGTGTATTGTTGTGTGCCTGCCACCTTTGTTGGTTTCAGGGTTCATGTACTTTCTATTTAAAGTGTACATAATTATCTGTTACTACTAATGGGCTACTTCTGGCTAGATTACAACTATTGTATAATCAATGGTGCTAATGAAGCTTCTATCAGATCCACTCTGATTTAGCCACCCACACATAGTAACAAGTATTACCTTCTCTAGGGGCAGGGGTAACTGCTGTTGGATCCCGGGACAAATACCTTGATGCCGTCAATCTCAGTTTTTTCTGCACCTTGTCCTCTCCCACTCACTGAAGTGTGACGAGCCCATAAGTGGGATTATTTCCAAGTCCACCTAGAATTTGGGAATTTCAGGGTGTGTTGGCCGTTGGGTGGGTTCAATAGCCAATGAGTCATCTTTCCAAGGTTCAACGAGGGGAGATTACCGGCCAAGTAATGATTGTATTGCAAATGCAGTGCTAAACCATGGTGATGAAGGCCCGTGTTAAAGAGATGATTAATTGGCTGCAGTGGAGCCTGCGAGTATAGAAGAAAGTACAAGTACACGCACCAACACATTTAGCATGGATTGTAGCTGTGGCATGCTGCTACCCATGCAACAATACCATGTAACATTGATACTGGTATGCCTAGAGTCACACACTGAAGAATATACAATCTTTATGCATGAATCAGGACTTGTTGTTAGAGATGTGACCATTTTTGATTCTTGCAGCATTGATGCTGAACGCAAAGAAAAGGCTCAACTTGAGCAGGAGGTTCGCAACTTGCAAGAGCAGATCAGGGACTTGCGGCAGAAGAATATGCGGCTGGACAAGGAGCTGTGAGTTGCTTTGCACAGTTTATGTTGCATATGTTCTTCTACCTGATAACAGTGTCTTTAGTTTGCTACTGTAACAAACTGTCAGAAACTGGCAACCATGATGATGACTGTGATGCGTGTACCCGTGGGCCGGGGACATGCACATGTGTACGTGTGTATATGTGAATGTGTACATGTGTGTTTGTATGTGCTTGTGAGTGTGCATGCATGTGCGTCCCATATGGTGCAGTGGTATGTGCAGTTGATTTCGAATCTAGAGGTTGCGGGTTCAATTCCTGACGGTTATAGTCGCACACGTCCTTCTTCTCTTTCTCATCCTCGTAGCTCTTCTTTCATACTCCTGGGTGATTACTAACAGCCAGTGCATGTCGGCGTATGTGGTGTGGTGTGTGTGTTAAAAAGTTAGAGTAGGGATTCACTGGCCAGAAAAAACAACACTTCAAGTTCAACCAGCTGTGTGGTATAGAGAAAAAGAAAAAAAAAAAATAGACCAGGCTAGTGTGGTATAGACCAGGCTAGTGTGGTATAGACCAGGCTAGTGTGGTATAGACCAGGCTAGTGTGGTATAGACCAGGCTAGTGTGGTATAGACCAGGCTAGTGTGGTATAGACCAGGCTAGTGTGGTATAGACCAGGCTAGTGTGGTATAGACCAGCTGTGTGGTATAGACCAGCTGTGTGGTATAGACCAGCTGTGTGGTGTAGACCAGGCTAAAATTAGTGGTGGTCGATTCATCAGCCTTGCGAGTTGTTGAATGGTGTGATACCAGCACAAGTTGCTATGTCTAACATAGCTTGTTCGCTATCATCGCTTCAGCGATAGGCAGGAGTATGCGAATGAGTGTGCGCGTATATATGTGCGTGCATGTGCACGCGCACGTGTGCAAATCCTTCTAAAGCCGTGTGGTGCAAACCACGTTGAATACTACAGTGGCAGCCAATTCTTCAACCTTGCAAGCCAAAATGGTTAACATGGTGCAATCGCAGCATAATGTACAGTTGACTCCTGATATAACGAACACCACTGTGCAGGAGAATTAGTTCTGTATAGCGAAAGTTCTTTATAACAGAAGTGCACTCTCACCATACAAGCAGCAAGTCATGACTGGCATGGCCCATGACAGTATGAGTGCACTCGGTTTACATGCATACCTACAAGATTTGGTTTGTTATACATGTAAACGAAAACTGTTCGCTATAAAGGGTCAATCAGTTTTGTATGGGTTCAAACAGGGCCATGGACAATGGTTCGCCAATTATATCTCGAAATTCGCTATACATGCGGGTTCGCTTTAAGTGGAGTCGGCTGTGCTATGGCTTCTGGTGTCTGCCTATCACACCCACTGCTGGCATGCAAGCGCCGCCTATTGCAGTTTACATGCCCATCACTAAACTTTAACCTAGCCTATGGTCCAAGAGGACCACTTACTGTAGACCAGGATCATAGGGTATCACTTCCACTGCTGGTATGACCCTGGATAAGAGGACCACTTTTATATGAGGCCCATGTTTTTTTGTTTTTTTGGGAGGGGGGGGGGGGGGCTTGGGTTGTCGTCGGCTCAAATACCCGGTAGGCTATATTACTGATTTGAAATGGGCCGATATTAGCAACTATCTATACCGAGGCTGTATTAGCAACTATCTATACTGTATTAGCAACTATCCGCCTACTTGAATACTTAGTATGGTGTAATGACTGCCTACTGTGATGATCAAAATGTTCTAGGGGTGGCTGACCGCTTATGGTGTTCTTCACCTAAATTGCTTTTCTTGTTCTCTGTTGCCATGTCTGCAGGGAGGTGTACAGAGCACAACAACTGGGCCTTTCTGTGGACCAGTAAGGCGTTTTTGGTGTGTCTGTTATGCACACGGCTTGTCCTTTGTCTTTTGGAGTACTGAAGGAAAGAGCCGACCATGCACTCATCAAGGCCGCTCTTCTTCTTCTTTTACAATCCGTCGGACAATGAATTGTCCCCAGTCCATACATTCAGACTGTCTGCACAAAGTTCCCAGAGACATTGAAGCTTGGCTGTCCATATGGCATGTCCCTTCAAACTATTACTAAGATACACCCAGGGGAGTTTTAACTGAAGCAGAGATACCTTTGCAGGTCCGATTGATACCGGAACCAACAACTGTACAGTCCATTTCAAAACTATAGACGCGTAGGGTTTTTGAAATATTTCAAATTTGGCTGGAACTTTTTGAGAATAGTTTTCGGAATATTGCTCAGGACCGCTCCACAGTTACTCTCATATAGTTTCTAAACGATTGGATAACAGACGCCCAATTTGGAAAATTTTATGCACAAAGTGATCACAGATTTTATGTGGTATAGATGCTGGCATAACGGTTTTTGCCTAGGTACGCGTCTATAGTTTTGAAATGGACTGTAGTGTTTACTTACACAGTAATGTCTTAGCTTGTGACTTGTTGCATACTACATGTAGTACATGTACTACATGTAGTACATGTAGTACATGTAGTACATGTACTACATGTACTACATGTACTGCATGTACTGCATGTACTACATGTACTACATGTACTGCATGTACTGCATGTACTACATGTAGTACATGTACTACATGTAGTACATGTACTACATGTACTGCATGTACTACATGCAGTACATGGATTCTGTCCCTGTACTCTCTTATATTAGCCATCTTTGGATATTCTCCTATATCCCCGGGCTGATGATATCCTCCTGGGTGAAACTTTGAAATTGGAAATGCTCGCTGTATGTGGTGTAGCCGAGGACTGTTCATATGGCACAGGTGTAAGGTGTTAGTGGAATGATAGTGCTGCAGTGTTAGATATAACAACACCTGGTACTGTCAGGTATGTCCGCCTTATGGATAGTCAGTGCCTGAACGTTCAACCGTGATTGTATTGTTGTTCTGCTGTGGGTAGTCTTGGCAAAGTGGATGATCTAAAACAATCTGACCTGTTCAATGTGTAGAGTAACTTGCTGTTGTATTTGCTGCCGTTTGCTAGGCCTTTGCCAACATCTGATACAAGTGATGTGTCGACCGTGGTAAGTTGCTTATTTTTCTATTCATAAACAGAACATTGTGACTTAGTACTAAAGCGGGATTCAAATCGCACCCATCGCGCAGCTCGCGCACTGTCGCAACATGCTGATAGCAGAGGTTTAGCTTGGCTAAACTGTCGCAATGCGATGTGCAGGTTGCATACCTTCTTTGCAGCAAAGGTTGTATGCGAGGTCTCAGGTTAAGTCCTGGTGAGGTTTGACATTTTTTCTCTTTTCAGGCAGTTCACTTCCTTGCCAGTTTTCATGAAATCCACTTTCTTTTACCTCTGGTAGTGTGTTCCAGAAACCGAGGCTGACCATGGTTGGTCCCCTGGGGGAGGGAAAAGACCAATGTGCCATTGGTATGTGTGACACGTGTTGTAAGCTGCCTTTGGAATGAAACATTGTCAGCGCCTTCTAGGTTCGGCCTGGTCCCATAGGTCAGATGGTTAGAGTATTGCTCATGACAAGCAAGTCCCGGGTTTGAGTCCGGGTGGGGTTGGCATTTTTTCTCTTTTCAGGCAGTGCATTTCGAGTCCCTGACAGTTTACATTGATTGATTCAAACGGTCGTAAATACACACCCAGCAATACGGCGGTAAATACACGCCTGCCCACACACGCCTCTAGGCTGCAAAGTTGTTCTGGCACAGAGCTCTCCTTCTCACCACCACCACCATCAGTTCGCGCCTGGAGCCTAGTCGATTCATGGCCGGTGGTATCTGATATCCGATATAGCTTACATTGAATTTGACATATTCAATCAAGGTAAACTGTCAGGGAAGTGAACTGCCCATGCATGCATGCATGCATGCATCCATCCCTCCATCCACTGATTCATCCACCCACCCCTCCATGCATGCATGTATCCATCCATCCATTCACCCACCAATCCCTCCATCCACAGTGTACTTCAAAGTATCCAGCACGTATTTCTATATGTGTATCCATCCATCCATCCCTTCAATGATTGTCTGCTTGTATCGCTTTGGCTCCGTATCTAGACACGTCTGTCTGCCTATTTGCCTCTGTCTTTTGACTGTTCAGAGCAGTGTGCAAGAAACCACTGAGAACAGGCCTGAACCTGGTGTATCAGCAGCTTTGAGACCTTCGGTATGTTACTGTTGCGAGTGTAGCTATCCTAGCGTCTATCTTGAATGACTTCTCAAACAGAACATCAATCAAGTGCTTCAGATCATGTATGAGGTGTACAAGCCTGGCTCCCTTATCTGTGAAGTTATTTCAAGTTAAATCTTGAGGGTTCGAGAAAATTCCTGTACTGTAAACTGCCTGTATAAATGTCCCCAATTTTCGCTAGAAGAATGTAACATGTGTACTAACCACCGTGAAATCAAACTTCAACAGAAGGCGTAATTCTAGCAACAGTGATCCGCGAACATTTGCCATCGTACACCTTTTCAGAGAAATAACGAAAATGTAGCGACGCGGATATTGGGCGGTTTTGAGTTATGTACTGCATTAAAACTAGGTTCAAATGCTCCGTTGGTCACTGGTATATGAGTTTTTTATGTCATTCACACCATCCATTTCAGGAATTTGCCAATGAGGAAATGCACACAAAAAAAACAGCTACATGTACTACTGTGATGAAAGGAGTAGTCCGAAATGAGATGGAGACACTGGACAGTGTGGACGAGGTTGATTGCTCCTATTCCGAAATGAGATGGAGACACTGGACAGTGTGGACGAGGTTGATTGCTCCTATTCCGAAATGAGATGGAGACACTGGACAGTGTGGACGAGGTTGATTGCTCCTATTCCGAAATGAGATGGAGACACTGGACAGTGTGGACGAGGTTGATTGCTCCTATTCCGAAATGAGATGGAGACACTGGACAGTGTGGACGAGGTTGATTGCTCCTATTTGGAGCTCACGCTTCTTGCCGAAATAAACTGACACTTGACTGACTCGTGCCTGGCACTTGACTGACTCATGCCTGGTACTTGACTGACTCATGACTGAGACTGCTACACAAGGAGCATGTCAAACTATAGGCTGCATTTCTTCTCACATTTCCCAACTGCACCATGGTTGTCGAATACAAATTTATCACTCTTATGTTCTTCCTTTGTTTGATTACTGCTCTCTCGTTTGGTCCTCTGGTCGATCCTCCGCTCTTATGCCTTGCTTAGATGGCACGCACCGTATCTTTCTTTGATTAATACGTATGTCCCCTCTAACCTCCTCTCAGATGCTATACATGTTGGCTCAAGTTCTTCTTCCCCTCTCAGAACGCTTTCCCCACTCGGCATGCAAATTCATTCACCGTATTAAGCTTAAAAAACTTGCTCCTCCGCATGCACTTGCGCATTTAAGCTGGTTCAATAATAGCTCGTCTACTAGATGTTCTCTCCAGTTCCCACTTACCAGATCATCGATCCTTTTAAAATCGCCTCTATTCAAGTCCTATTCTCGTTGGTCTCGGCTTCCGCAGGACTGAGGTAAAGTCTCGTGAGACATATGCTGCATTTTGTTCCATTCTGCCCACGCCTACCTAAGTTGAATTGACGACGTTTCATTGTTTTCATTGCTAGCCTAATCTCTATACTGCTCCGCTCTCCAGGTTCCTTTAGTACTCTTTTTATTTTGTTTTCATTTTTCTTTTTTTCTCCTTCTTTTTCTCAGTTTTCCTCACCATGGCTGGTTAAAATTGCCCGCATCACATGGCACTATGTCATCGTGATTGTGGAATCATAAAAATAAAAATAATATTTGAACAAACGGCGAGGAGACAACAATTTGATAACCGCAATCAGTAATACAAGCTGGATCGACATTTGTGTACACTTTATTCATGTATTGTAAAACTGTGGAGACAATGTGCAACCATTTCTTCACATTTTCATCGTTTTATTGCACATTATCTCCACAGTTTTACATTACATGACTAAAGTGTACACAAATGTCGATCCAGCTTGTATTACTGATTGCGGTAATAAAAATAATGATAAATAATAACCCTACACTCGACACACCTACAAAAAAACACACAACTCCTTGCTCTCCACAGTGTTGCAGCGAATTCACCTCGAATTCACCCCTCATCAGTTCCGCATCAGTTGAGCTTGAGTGTAATCTCCATGTACGAGTAGGCACAACCATAATTAGGCCAAACTAAAAAAGGTGTGTGGTTCGACTAACATCGACATTTTTTTTACGGGCGGGCGGGCGGATTTTTTTTAAATATATTTTTAGTACATGTAAATACACTGTACTGCCTTTAGACACCCAGTACATCGGCATTATTACGCAGTGTTATGCCATACATGTTGTATAAAGGGATCACTGGCTAATACTTTGAAACATTGTGTGACAGAAAACGAGGAAAGTGCAATCTCGTCTGTCCTTCATCCCAAAACAGAAGGCCGTCCTTAATCTGGAACGAGGCAATCACTCTCAACCGGACGGTCACTTCAAAATAAGTCTCGCCAGTCTGCCGGTGGTCGTATCGAGTAGACTCTACTACCAGCACAAGGCAGCAGTCGTACCACTCACTGCACTGCACTGCAGTACAACTACAAGTCAAGTCCAAAAGGAGCCGCCTGCGTCCGCAGACTCACGCTGCACAGCACGTAGACGTGGACGTGTTCAGTCCACGTACGTCAGTCACACGACAGCCCGCCGAAAAAAAAGTTACGGTCGGGCTGAAAAATGTACGGTCGGTCGGGTGAGTCGAACCACAGACTTGTTTCAGTGTGGCCTTATGTCAATAATTTATTTTCACCATTGAACAGACTCGTTACTTCTCACTTCACACTGACTCATCGTCTGACTATTTGCTTTTGTGGACATCTGATATCAACCTTTTCTTGTACAGGATGATGAGCGACGAATTGTGGAGATCAGAGAGGTGAGTCTAAACTTGGGATCAGATTGTGACCTTTCAGAAGAAAATTTGTGATGCCTGCTTGCTATAGTACCGTGGCTGCACCCATCTCAACCTATTTTCATGTTGCTACCGCTGTGTAAAAATTAGAAGTGAAAGTCTTATACTGAATTTCCGAATACTCGGTCCAGCGGTTATTTGAAAGATCATCGAACTTGAATATTCATCATACTATATGTAGCTACTCCAGAATTTAGCAGCTTCTGAGTGTGCGTGGAGTGGATGCCGATCTGCAGTCTGTGCAGCACATATTGGTACAGCAGTGCAGAGGGCCCAAATGACCTAGCGATCAATCTATTGCAAGGACAAATGACCTAGCGATCAATCTATTGCAAGGACAAATGACCTAGCGATCAATCTATTGCAAGGACAAATGACCTAGAGATCAATCTGTTGCAAGGACAAATGACCTAGCGATCAATCTATTGCAAGGACAAATGACCTAGCGATCAATCTGTTGCAAGGACAAATGACCTAGCGATCAATCTATTGCAAGGACAAATGACCTAGCGATCAATCTATTACAAGGACAAATGACCTAGCGATCAATCTATTGCAAGGACAAATGACCTAGCGATCAATCTATTGCAAGGACAAATGACCTAGCGATCAATCTATTGCAAGGACAAATGACCTAGCGATCAATCTATTGCAAGGACAAATGACCTAGCGATCAATCTATTGCAAGGACAAATGACCTAGCGATCAATCTGTTGCAAGGACAAATGACCTAGCGATCAATCTATTGCAAGGACAAATGACCTAGCGATCAATCTATTACAAGGACAAATGACCTAGCGATCAATCTATTGCAAGGACAAATGACCTAGCGATCAATCTATTGCAAGGACAAATGACCTAGCGATCAATCTATTGCAAGGACGAATGACCTAGCGATCAATCTATTGCAAGGACAAATGACCTAGCGATCAATCTATTGCAAGGACAAATGACCTAGCGATCAATCTATTGCAAGGACCGTGGCAGTTTTAAGATCAGAGTCACCTGCACTCAGCATAATTACTGCTGCGAACTTTCACTTCTAGTAAGTTGGTGTTTATAATGACTTTACAATCGTAATCTGTTGCCGGCATCAGGGAACAGTGAACCACAGTGGTGGCAACCGAAATCCTACCCCAGCTCGGTGCGCTCGCATTGCAAAAATCCAGCACGTGCGTGTACACTACCAAATAAAGGCCGCTTGAACCCGTGCTGCACTCGACCAAAAAAATCAGTTATCGGACTACAGTTGCCAGCACTATAGTATAAATTGCTCCAAGAGTTGTGCTCGCTGTCTTGTGAGCACCTTACCATAATTGTAAAACAAACTTAAATTGTTCCTGCTCTGTCTGGCACTGGACTCATGGTGCTCTGCCGCCGATCCGGCAGGCGAATCCTCCCGATGACTATCATCAGCCATAGCATCCATAGTTTCCAATGGCACACTTGACTTCACTACTTCAGGTTGAAACAGAAGGGATTTCCAAAATGGCTTTCTTCTCGAGCGAAATAAAAGGCCAAAGGAAGATGGCAGAGAGGGGACTTTTATGGCAACGAAGAGAAAGGAAAAAAAATCACTTTGAAACGCTAGGAATTGACATGAAAATCGAGCGAGTTTAGGCCTAACACACTGTTACATTCTTGCCTTCACCTCCTTATACAACCTGAATTCCACTGCATACTCCATAGAGTACTTGCGGAATTCCCGATTGTAAAACAAACTTAAATTGTTCCTGCTCTGTCTGATTACTGTTGTGTTGTGCAGATTCAATGCACTATCCTGTGGAAAGGTGAGTGGCTGGCGAATTCTTTGATATACAGCACATCATGTCAGTCTGGTTGGTTGTGGAGCAGGTGGAGTGCATGGTTACAGAGGCAGTGGTGTGCATGGTTACAGAGGCAGTGCAGTGCATGGTTACAGAGGCTGTGGAGTGCATGGTCACAGAGGCAGTGGAGTGCATGTCACAGAGGCTGTGTAGTGCATGGTCACAGAGGCAGTGGAGTGCATTGTTGCAGAGCAGGTGGAGTGCATGGTTACGGAGCAGGTGGTGTGCATGGTGAATGTTTGATTCAAACACGTTGCACAGTTCACTGTTGGCAAGCGCAACACCAATACATGCAGTGGGTAGTAGTGTCCGTGATCATCATGCCTCTTTCATATTCTGCCCATGTGATCATCATGCCTCTTCCATATTCTGCCTATGTGATCATCATGCCTCTTCCATATTCTGCCCATGTGATCATCATGCCTCTTTCATATTCTGCCCATGTGATCATCATGCCTCTTCCATATTCTGGCCATGGTGCAAGGTTCAACTCTAGTGTATACTGTGCACACGTTTGAAGGCTTTGTCTCCCTGTCTTGCTATCTCCATCTCCAGCGGAAGAGTGTAGCCAGTATGTGATGCAGAACTCTCTAGCCATGCTTCAGTCGGTACGAAGACAGCAGCAATGTGCAGTGTTGGCTGATAAGAAATGTGCACCGTGTCACTATGCACTTCCGCCTTCTGTTGCGGATCAAGTAGATACTAGGCACAACTCTTCACAGACAGCCACAGCAGCGGCCCTAAGTCCTGGCAAGCTGTGCCTCCCTTGTAGTATCGGAGGTGTGATCAGGGTGCCGATTATCAATAGGCGTACTGCAACAACGCCCATTGCGAAGCGCATCGGCCTGACCGAAGAGAAACTCGGCCAGCTGCACAATCATATCTGCTTGCACTACCAGATCGCGAAGTATTACATGCAGGGATTGGTGGCTATTGTACCTGACTGGGACGTAAGGTCGAATGGCATCAGTCAATCGCGTACGCTGCGTGTCATTGTCCTGGACGAGCAGATCATGGGCCACTCGGTCTCATTGAATCCCGAGTGTGAGCGATCCTGCCAAAAGGCAATCTGCCTGGACACTCTACCGCTGTGTATGGCAAGCCTTCATGGTAGACACCTCACGGTTGCTGAACAGGACTGGCCAGATCCGGATGTTCTTGCCGTCAACATCTGGTATGTGTTCCGTAAGGCAATGGAAGACCGACAGCGTCGACTACCCACACTGGACCCAACCACGCGCCAATTCAGACCGTCCTTCTCCAAGGCTACACTGGAAGTTGTGGAGCATGTCCGCCAGTTGTGCACCGAGCTGTTCAGAACAGCCGTTGGTGATGACCAGCTTTACAAGAGCTTTGTGAAAGCCATGTTCCTGGCCGATGCTGCCAGCTTGGTTGATGAAGATCATTGACAGTCAGATGATGATCATTGCTGCATGGCTTGTATTGGTGTCACTTTGTGGCACAGGAGTGGTCACTGGCTTTTCTGCGGACGACCATCCAGCTAGGTCAGTTACTTGTCTGACCTGATATATCAAAGCAGCATGTTGGTCAGTCTTGACCAGTCACGTGACTTGAGGGTCAAAGTTGAACATGTATCTAACTTACTACATGTAGCTCCACTGGAGCAAAACAGCTGTCCGGAGGGTCTGCAAAATCAAGCTCTCAGTGGCTATCGTCCTGGCTGCGGTGGAGATGTGCTAGTGGCGTTGTGAAGGGTCTGATCTTGAACATGTATGTTCCAGAAGAGAGCCGCAGTAAACACTGGCTCAGCGACCTGCCAAGTACTGTGCAAGTGTTTCAATTGAACTGAGATGAATAGGTAACTCGAAACAATATTTATCACATTCTTAGCATTCGACCTCACTGATTCCCCTGATAGCTAAGCACTCAAATATTTTGCATATTTGACCTTGAGTATACATGTATCACTATTATGACACATGCATGCAGTAGATATCTATCTTAGATCGAATTAGAACTTTTGAGCTGAGATATCTGCGCAAGCGGCTTGGCATCAAATACTACCATCATCACACGAATGATCATAGTTAGTAAGGCATCATGACAGCTACTGGCACTACTTCTCGGATGGAATGGGGTCTGGCTCAAAAAACTAGTGCTGAAACGAGTACTCTATAAGCTATCGAGCGAGTACTGTCACTATCGAGTCGAGTATCGAGTACTCTATAAGCACACATGCGCATATATGTCAATACCACATACCCAATTTTTTGCACACCATTTACACAATTCAATATCCTTCAATAAACACACATTTTCATTGCAAAGCCACATGGACGACGGACGTGTACGTCACTACAGGTCCTCCCTCGTTAGTAGATAATCTCTGGGCCATCGAAAAAGTTATCTTATAACGAGACTTATCTTGTAGCAGGACTTGCAGCTAAAGGTGAAATAGGCACTACTTCGTACTTACCGGGGCTACCCTCGATACAACATAAATTATCGATGCTTCAACTCGTTATAAGATAATTGAAAATCTCCAACATAACTCTTCCTTGGATGCAAAGGATCGTCCATATTCACGAATACATAGACATCATACGCTTCCTCGTTCTGCTTTATCCTACATGTTTTGGCCTTGGTCCTGCATGGTCAATATTATCTTATACTGAGGGTTTGGCACTCCAGGACCTGGGCAAAGGGTCGTTATAACGGATTTTATGTACTAACGGATTATGTTGTAACCGGACCTGTAAACAGTTGTATAGACCACGTTTCGCCAGGGGATTTCAGATTTCTATTTACTAACGGGGTTTATGTACTAACCGGACTCGTTATAATGAGGGAGGACCTGTATCAAGTTTTTTTAGTTTTTTATTTTATTTATTTATTTATCGAGTATCGAGTCCTTTTTTGATATCGAGTCGAGTACTCAACGAGCGGGTACTCGAGTACTCGGCGTACTCGTTTCAGCACTACAAAAAACCCTGTGACCACAGTGGTCATACTGGGTTTACCAATATCAAAGACTGGACACATCAATCATACAATTCTCTCTCCCTGTCTCGTTGCTGCTGATGCTGCCTTATGACATATTTGGACGTCCCAACGACCAGAATGGTTATTGGATACATGGATACGCTGTCCCCTTGGAAAAACGTGATTTCGCCATCATCCGCGGAAATCACGGAATCACTTTTGCCCGCGGAATCTGAATTTTTGCGGGTAAATTGTAAAATTACTACTCAGCAAGCAGCAGAAAAGCTACTTTGCGATCTGTTTGAGCACATTGCCAGTGTAGGTGGTGCAGGTCTCTCCAAGATTCTTCACTCCCATTCAGTATGTGACGGCAAAGAATAGTGTGAAAACTGAAGAATACTCCTTCATGCAACGAGTTGTCATATCCTCTACAAGGAGGGTGAGAAACTTGCAGAAAGTGCCGCAGATTTTTGATTTTACTGCAGAAAATGTTGCAGAATACCGTATATTCTCTATTACAAGCACAGGTATCCATTACTAGCACAGTCTCTAATACTAGCACACTGTGAGCACCTTTCGAAACATTGTAAGCACAGTCTCTATTACTAGCACGGTCTTTGTGGAAATCAATGCTGCATGCATAATATCTAGCATATATTTCTCCTTGCTCTGTATGGATGTATTGGTTGAAAAAATATAAGCACGGTCTCCAATATAAGCGCGGTCTCCAATATAAGCACGGAGTAGAGGGGTGTTGAAAAAATATAAGCACGGCGCTTATAATAGAGAATATACCGTAACTCTATTTCGCCCGCGGAATTCAGAATTCTTCTCCGCGTTTTTCCAAAGGGACAGGATCATACGTACAGTAGAGCCGCGCGTCCAAGAACATTGTTTCCAAGGGGTTATCCTGGGGCATTCTTATTTTGTTGGGCAATCTGGCTGCGTTTTTCTGTTCCCCGTGAATTCCGCGGCAGAATTTCAGAAATTCCGTGCAGAATTCTGCCGCTGGAAACAGTAAATTCTGCAAATCACTCTATATTCTGTGGCAATTCTGCAAGGCGAATGACCGTAAAATAGATCGAGTTTCCGCAACCCCACCGAAGTTTGCCGTATATTTTCGCGCTTTTTGGATCAAGATTTTGCATAATTTTGGTTTTAGAATGTACAGTGGAGATTGGATATAACGACACTCCTTCGGGAGAGAACAAAATATCACTATATTCGATCTGTCACTAAACCCGATCTTCGCAAAGCACTTACTAAACGACTTGGGCAACAGAATTGTGTCGCTAAACTCAATCTGTCGTTATATGCAAGGTCGTTATATCCGATCTCCACAGTATATAACTATGTCCCTATACATTCTAAAACCAAAATTATGCAAAATCTTCCCAAAAAAATATATATACGGCAAGTTTGATTTTGAAAGTCATGAGCAGGTTGCTTCAAGTTGGCTGTGAATACAGTCCAAAAAACTCCAATCATCAGAAAAAGCACTTTTTCGCTCTCTTCTGCAATATTTTGCGGGATTTTCTGAATTCTGCGGAATCGCAGCTGAATTCACGGGGGACAGGTTCTTAGAAACAATTCGTACTGGATCATATCAAGAGTACATACCTCCCCGTGTATGTATATAATAAATGTAGAGCCGAAGGATTTATTGCAATTACATACCAGTATAAAAACCGAGGTCCCCCGAGATTTTTATAACTGGTATGTAATGGCAATAAATCCTGAGGCTACTACATTTATTATACATATGTTGACCTTCGCTTTCCCTAAAAAGGAGTATTTTATAAACAGTATTTATTGGCCTTAGTGGTATTTTATAAACAGTATTTATTGGCCTTAGTGGTATTTTATAAACAGTATTTATTGGCCTTAGTGGTATTTTATAAACAGTATTTATTGGCCCAAAAGCCAATAAATACTGTTTATAAAATACCACTAAGGCCAATAAATACTGTTTATAAAAATACTCCTTTTTAGGGAAAAGTGCAGTGCTGCATGGAAAAGTACAGTGGTATTTATTGAGTCAAGCAAGTTTACTTGAATTTGATACTGTTGATGGTGTGGTCACCAATGAGTGTGGGTATTTATCAAAGGTCAATATATGGGGTTATGTACTCTTGATCATATCTATCCCGAAAGCTGCCGGAAAACCAGCACCGCCTGTGGCGTTCTTAGCATTTCAGGCTGGACGTTCTTCAGCCCGCGACTACTAATACCATACATAAATACAGTATTGCTCAATGAAATCCAGTCACGTCACTCAAATACGCACCGGTCGTAGCGCAGCCCTAGACCTACTTGAACAATAGCCTGCGAAATGGCGCAAACTTGAGTGACACGACTGGATTTCATTGAGCAGGCTGCAGCACTGTACATGCTGTCCGGATTGAATTTCAAGTTGACATCATTCTTATGATGCAATATACAGTGCACGCATACTATCAGGTGTATCTGAGACCTGTGACATTCAAATACCCTTTTGATTCTCGCAGCATCCTCTACAAACTACCGTAAAAGTCCGTAAATAAGTACGTATTTACTTTCGAATTTAGTGGCCACACCCGTACTAACTTTCGGGCGGGTACTGACTTTCGGGCACGAACTAACTTTCGGACCTGACTTGTGTGTAGTGGAGAAGTCATTTTCATGTTGATGTACATGCTACGTGCTGCATGTGCGCATCGTACCGGTACTTATTTCGGGCAGTATGTTTATCGGGCTTGACTTGACTTCAACAGACAGAGCCAAAAGAATGATGGGGGTATTTCTTTCGGGCAGGTACTTATTTACGGACTTTTACGGTAGGTCAAGTAAACCGGTGTCATGTGTTCACACCAGGGAGTAGTACTGTATAAGCAGAAATATTCGTCTGGAATTTAATTTCGTCTTTTTCGTCCAAGGAGATTTTGGACTAAATTTTCAACCGGACAAATATCAATTTGTCCAGCTGTTCTATAGACTCTTATGATCCATGGACGAAATTTTCAACCGGACGAACTCCTTTTCTTTGGAGTTGGACGAAATTATTGACCGACGAAATTTTCTGCCTCTACAGTATAATGTAATCCAGTGGAGATTGGATATAACGACGAATCGAGTTTAGCGACAACATTGTGTTGCCCAAGTCGTTTAGCAAGTCCTTTCTGTACATTATAGATCGGGTATAATGACCTCGAAAATAACGACAGATCGAATTTACTGACACTTTTTTGGTGCCCGAAGACCTGAAAACGCATCGAATATAACGACTTTCCTCTTGTATCGGGCGGATTGCTGGTAGCCGCAGTGCAGCGGGCGGTGTATGACTTTTGGCTTGAACTATGCATGCAAGACACTTTCACATGCGCATCTAAAATGCATTATTATTCACATGCATATCTGCAAGACATTTCTGTCATTTTGATATACATGACTGTACATATTGAATACTAAAATGTGAAGATCGGGTTTAGTGACAGATTGAGTATAGCGACATTTTGTTCTCTCCCGAAGGAGTGACGTTATATCCAATCTCCACTGTATACTACTCCCTGGTGTGAACACTATACGTCCAAACATAGCAGGGGAGCATTGCATCATAAAAATGACATTAACTTGAATTTCTGCTGGGACAGCAGGGTATGTGAGAGTTGCACACTCTTGGTCTGGGGCATAGCATCACATTGACCATACTAGTGTCAGCCTGGTCAGGCAAATTATAAATCTCCCCCCCCCCCCCCTGCCAGTATTGCACACAGACTACTCGATGAGTATTCATAGAATGGACTAAAAAATAGTTTGCTTCAAGTTGTTTGGTCAGACAGAGAAAAAGTCAAAATTGGTCAGCAGCGAAAGCACATGCAAAAGGCTTGCAAAAAATCAGTTGAGGAATATAATATAGGGGAAGTTGTTGGCAATGCTCAATACTCATCTTCATCCTCAATCTGCTCCCCATCAACAGTGTCCATGCCCACCTCTTCATAGTCCTTCTCAAGAGCTGCAAGGTCTTCACGGGCCTCAGAGAACTCGCCTTCCTCCATGCCCTCACCTACGTACCAATGGACGAAAGCACGCTTGCCGTACATTAGGTCAAATTTGTGATCAAGACGGGCCCATGCCTCGGCAATAGCAGTGGTGTTGGAGAGCAGGCAGACTGCACGCTGCACCTTGGCCAGGTCACCACCTGGCACAGCTGTGGGTGGCTGAGAGTTGATACCAACCTGGACACACACACACACACACACACACAACACAAACTGAGCATAGACCAATGCTTACGATGGGTAACTATACGCAGAGGGAAAAAGAGAAAACCAGCAGGGAACACACGGACGTGGTGAACAATTCTGTGTCTCTGCACATGTACAACAAAGGAGTTGAGGAGAAAGTACTTGTTTGCTAACCTTGAAGCCAGTTGGGCACCAGTCAACGAATTGCACAGTGCGCTTGTTCTTGATAGTAGCAATTGCAGCGTTGACATCCTTAGGCACTACGTCACCACGGTACAGCAGACAACACGCCATATACTTGCCATGGCGCGGGTCACACTTCACCATCTGGTTGGCCGGCTCAAAGCAGGAATTGGTGATCTCTCCAACACTCAACTGCTCATGGTAAGCCTTCTCAGCACTGATGATCGGTGCATAGGTGACGAGGGGGAAATGAATACGTGGGTATGGCACCAAGTTGGTCTGGAACTCAGTCAAGTCCACATTCAGTGCACCTTCGAATCGAAGTGATGCTATAGTCACAGGACAAAGTCAGAACAATACCAACACAGATTACTGAGATTAGCGTAGAGTGTTATGTGAGAGTTGGGAAGGGCTGGTACAAGGAAGCAGAGCACACACAACTACATGTATGCATGTGTATGGAAGGAACATGACAAAACACACACACGCCCATCGCGGAAGCGATGATAGCGAACAGCTACAGTGGCGGATCCAGGGGGGCCTGCCCCCCCCCCTTTGAAAATTTCGACCTTGGTCTAGGATTACAGTAGACTGTAGAATGAGCGCTCGGAATGACTTGGCGTGTCAAGTGGGTCACGCGTGCTGGGTACTTTTATACGTGTCCGGTGTCACGCACTGTACTAGTCAGCGCGCTGTGTACAACTACTGTACGCACTGCGACCTGAGGACACGGCCGCACTTCAAACATGTGAAAAACGTGCCAAAAATGCAGGGCCTGGTACATACTGCAGCGATCGCGTTGGGCTGAAGTCCTGTATCAGTGTATCATGGTGTATGGTGCACGGTGCTGTCGACTTCGTCCTTCCTTTTTTCTTTTTCACTTGTCAGAAACTAAACGCTCTCTAGTCTAGCTCTCTACTTCGCTTGTAGCCAACGGGTTACCTTCAGATACTGTAAATCATGAATATGTAACGAACAAGTAAATCTAACGAGTTAACGAGCAAAGATTTATCGTTATTTTAAAATTCGTTAGCAAAAGTCGTATGATTTGGGCCTCGCACGATTGAAATCGATCATTTCACATTATGGCATGCAGCGCGTGTTCAACGGATCGTAACTCAGTCAATTCTCAATGAAATCCAACAATCAAAAGATCTAGATGATAGCAGAGACGCTCAGCAGTCGGCTCAAACAATTCCGAAGTCTCTCAGATGATTTTTGACGAAGCCGCAGGAGATCGTTAATTTGAATATTTTACGCTCTTACGCTGGATAAATTTCATTTTCTTTATTCTCCTGACATCGAGGTATACTGTGATGGACAACAATGAATGTCCTTGACGAGCATTCCTAGTATTATTGCATCTGTCTGAGAAAATCGTTAACTTTTCAAACCGTTAACCTTCGAAAATCAGAAAATCGTTAACTTTGCGGGTCGTTAAAATAATATAATTTACAGTATGCGATGAAGAGGAAAGGGTCTGACATCAGGTCGTTCTTCAGTGGACCGGTAGATAAGAGAGCTCGCGTTGAAGAGCCGTCCAAAGGTCCGTCGCGGCCGCTGTCGAGTGGAAATGTTCCAGTGCAGTTTGAAAATGTCGTGAGAATGGAATAAAACTAGGGACCGGCGGATTCTGCTCGAAAAGGTGGCATATTCTGCTCGAAAAGCAGTGAAATTGGCAGAACCATACAAACCTTATGGCGGGCAATTCCTCGAACTCTGCTCCATTTTTTTATCCAAATACCAAACATGCATGAAACTTACCAGAAAAAGTACCGAATTCTGCCAATTTTTCTGCCGGCAGAATCCGCCGGCCCCTAAATACAACAGCTCTTTACACCTTCAGGACTTTGTTGTTGTTGTTGTATTTGTTGTTTTGTTTTGGGGGGGGGGGGGGATACCTTGGGCCCCCTCTTCGGCCAAGTCCTGGATCCGCCACTGAGCGGATGTTAGACATAGCAACTTGTGCTGGGATTACACCATTCAACAGCTTGCAAGGCTGATGAATTGATCGCCACTAATTTTTAACCTGGTACCCACCACACAGCTGATTGAAGTGGCTTTTTCTGGCCAGTGAATCCCTATTTTTCATTTTTTCATTGTTTTCTTTCTCTCTTTTTTTACACACACGCCACTCCACATACTCCGGCATACACTGACTGTTGGTAACCACCCAGTAGAATGAAAGAAGAGGTAGGAGAATGAGAAAGAGAAGATTCAAGAAAGACGTGTGCGACCATATTCGTCTGGAATTGAACCCGCAACCTTTCGATTGGAAATCGACTTCACATACCACTGCACCAAAAAGGACACACACATAAACACACACACACACACAGCACTCACCGGTGATAGAGGACACAACTTGAGCAATCAAACGGTTGAGGTTGGCGTATGAGGGCCGCTCAATGCCAAGGTTGCGACGGCAAATATCGTAGATGGCCTCGTTGTCAACCATGAATGCACAGTCAGAGTGCTCCAATGTAGTGTGCGTGGTCAGCACACTGTTGTACGGCTCAACAACAGCAGAAGCGATCTAAAGAAATGCAAAACAAAGGGAGTGGGTCAGTGTGCACATCACAGAATTACACCAAGTAGCATTACTGTGGCAGAACTAGTGTCTTGTGTGACTAAAAAAGCACACATTCTTCAAACAGTTCCATCTCTCCGAGTTCTATACTCCTACCCATACTACACCAAGATGACATTTCACAGGCGGTGTTCACAAATGCTTGGAATAATTGGATAACTGCAGGAATGGAGTCATGCAGTGGTGTCACAGCTGCTGCTGCTGTACACTGCTGCCTAACCTGTGGTGCTGGGTAAATAGCAAACTCCAGCTTGGACTTCTTGCCATAGTCTACAGACAGGCGTTCCATGAGCAGCGAGGAGAAACCAGAGCCAGTACCACCACCAAAGGAATGGAAGATGAGGAAGCCTTGCAGACCAGTGCACTGGTCAGCCTGTTAAAAGTAACATAGACGACAAGCAGATAGACAGACAAGTGTATGTCAAGATAGACAGACAAGTGTATGTCAAGATAGACAGACAAGTGTATGTCAAGATAGACAGACAAGTGTATGTCAAGATAGACAGACAAGTGTATGTCAAGATAGACAGACAAGCAGATAGACAGACAAGCAGATAGACAGACAAGCAGATAGACAGACAAGCAGATAGACAGACAAGCAGATAGACAGACAAGCAGATAGACAGACAAGCAGATAGACAGACAAGTGTATGTCAAGATAGAGATACTGACTGTACATGCAGTATGCTAGACTGAGACAAGCCTGCTGCAGCCTGCATTTGCCTGCTGCAGCCTGCATTTGCCTGCTGCACCCCACAGAACACTATGCTGCTGTTGTGAGGGTGGCGGGAACATCGTATTCTCAAATTGGCCCAAATTTACCGAGCACCCTTGGTGCAGCGGAAACTTTCATGATATGACAGGATCAGACTTGATCCAGGGAGGTAAGTTCGAACTAAAAAAATGCATATCAAATTGATCAGTGCAATGTCATATCAACGTTTGTGTGCAAGGAGACCACACACAGTTACAGCAGCCGGGGAGCCGATTGTTCTTTCAGGTTTTTACCGTACCGTTTCTATGGTTGTAGCCAATGAGCGACTTTCCCGCGGTGGCCTTGATGAGCCGATAAAGCCCGTGGTCAATGGATACGGAAAAATACGGTAGCAATAAAGCCCGTCGTCAATGGCACCCCGTACTCTGTCAGCCTAGCTCTGCAGGGGTCTGTGGCAGTTTTTCGTTGTCAGCTCAGTTCGCACCTCACATTCGACTGTGAACATGCTCTGGTACCTGGAAACAGCCTGTCCGAAAACGGCAACATGAAAAGTGTCTACACATCGTGGTCAGTTTTCAACTCAAGTTCTTGTTGTCGTGAGTGGAGATGAAATTTTACGATAGTTGTGAATAAGCGAAAGAGCATGCACCCATCTATCTGCTAAGAACCAAGCTGAAATAAGTTGCAAACATCGCGATCAGTTTTCCACTTTCTGCTCTATATGTACCGGTACTAAAAAAAGGAGTTGACGAGTTGCCGAACCTTTCTGATAATTTTGAGGAAGCGAAATATCATGGACCAAGGATCATCCCATCCATGAGAAGCGGACGGAGCTGAAACTCACAAGCTAAAGGAGCTGAAACTCACAAGCTGAATCCACCACGTCCCCGACCACCACCCCTAGACGTGTCTTGCTTTTATACCAGAAAGACGGAAGACAAAACCTGAAACACCATCATAGAGGTCTGGCAGGACTTTTCGCCTTCATCAAGGCCTCGTGCGTACGGCCGCGGGCCTTGATTCAGCCGTAAAGTCCTGCCAGACCTCTATGATTGTCTACATCCGCTCTTCCACTACGTTGACTGCGGCGATACTCTCACGGACATGTGCTCTTGAGCTCAGCAGCGTTCTGTCATTCTGTCTTTCCAAACATTCTCTGGTCAATACTCAGCGCTTTGTGTTGTCAAGACACGTAACAACAGTGTAGCACGTGCTATGCAGACATACACACACACAGTAGCAGAGACTCCCTCGGACCCTTGATTTAGGCTAAGGCATATGAATAGGATGGAGTCTTACCAGCTTGCGGGTACGATCCAGTACATTGTCAATCATTTCCTTGCCAACAGTGTAGTGGCCACGAGCGTAGTTGTTGGCAGCATCTTCCTTGCCACTGATCAGTTGCTCAGGATGGAAAAGCTGGCGATATGGACCAGTACGTACTTCATCTGTGACATTTGACAAAAGAAACACGGGCTCTGTCCTGTCCTGGCTAAAACCTCGAATTCGATTATGTATCCTATAAAGACAGTGTTTACAAGAGAATTTTCAACCCAGCTAAAAGTCTGTACATTGAAAAAGAAGAGTTGGGTGTTTACATGAGGAGGATTGACCTGGGTGATTGCTGATAGACCAGCAAAAGTTCTGTTCTTTATTTGGGTAGTGATAGGTGACTGCTTTGGTAGGAAAATCACATGTGCGATGCTGTACAGGGTTTACTGTCATTGGAGTATGGAAGAACACAGATCCGCGTGCAGTGTGCGTCAGACTTTCCGTAGATCGACTTCAGTTTTTACTAACGTAATTACGTAGTGCGGAACCTCAGTATTAGAGAGGTTCCGTGCTATTATGTAAGTGGGTGGTAAAGCCCATAAATTCGTGAGTTTGCACTCCACTAAGGGCCGGGTTCCATTGCGGCTCCGCTGCTCGTCTTTCGCGGCTTGAAACGACATCATTACCATAGTGACCGCGGCTCGAGCTGGAGCAGCGAGGCCGCGGGCTTTCGCTACGATTCTTGACCAAAAACTGCGAGCCGCGGCTCGACCTGTTTCCCATACTTTGCATTGTTTTGCACGCCAGAATTTTAAAATTTTAATTCGTTGCGCAGGCCAGAACACGAGGATTTTTTTGATTTTGCGTGCGCGCGCACGCGCAGTGAAATCAAAAAGTGTGGAGCACGACCGCGAATGGCGAGTGTCAATGGAGCCGCTCTGCTCCGCTGCATGCAGCCAAGTGCCGCAGAGCAGCGGAGCCGCAGTGGAACCCGGCCCTAAGGCTGTCATCACACCCTGGTACAAAGCGCTGCGTCTACGTCCACGCAAGGAGTTTTTGGTCGGTTGTCATGACGATCCGTATACGGGGTGAAAACGGGAGCAGAGGAAACGGGAAACGTAGATGTGGTAGGGAGAGGGGGGGGGGGGGTATACAACTTTTTGGATGAACGTGCTTATCTCCCCCAGCCTTTTTTCCGAGCGACCTTGTACTTCGATGTACTTTTGCGTTCAAACTTCTCCAAAAACGTGACTGCGGGTACGAATCATGAACTGTGCCTGTCTGATGACACGACCACCGGTTTTGGGTTTTTCACTGTAGACGTAGACGGGAGTCGGAGAACGTAGTGTGATGATGGCTTTACGGAAGTTGTCTACATAGAGGACGTACGTGAGCCTTTACTAACGGAGGTGCAGTGTACGCAAGACTCTCCGTAGATGACTACGTTCTTTACTAACATAATCACATTATGCGGAACCTCTGTATTATACTACATTGGGCACGTTTGATTACACACATTTTGGTCTATTCTAGAATTAGTTATAGTGGATGCACCGTTTGATTACACAAATTCCGTCATCAATTCCAATTCCGTCGTCAATTCTGAAGAGAGTGCGGAATTGCTAATTCTAATTCCAGAATGGACGCACTCGACGTAAACGCCATGTTAGGACCACGTGCGCGCGAGTGTGCACGGGATTCCACGTGATCCCCTTTTACGATTTTTACGGTTAGTCGTTCGTTTACAAGGCCGCAATTCATTCATTCTGTTCATTCAAGAATTATAAAACCTCGGCCCAAATATGTAATCGAAAGCGTGCATAGTAACAAGAGTCCATATCCCCCCCCCCCCCCCCCCCCCCGAGTATGCAATTGGGATGGGGTTGTGGGACGGCGTAATCCGTGATGTAAGTCATTTTTTCGGTCGGACTTGCGCCATTCCGTCGACGCGGTCCACCACGGAAAAAATTATCATGAGGAGTTACTCATGATGTCACACTATGACGTGCAACACGGATTTCGCCGTCACCATGGTCACAGACCTGATCAGTGAAGTAATACTAATAGTTGCGCACTCTGGAGGATTACTTAGAAAGTAAGTTCGTGGGTGTGAATGTCATGCGACTGCCATCAGTGCCAGGTAAAGCTCACCAACAACGTTTGGCTCCAGGTCCACAAATATAGCACGAGGAACATGCTTCCCAGCTCCGGTCTCGCTAAAGAAGGTGCTGAACGAGTCGTCGATCTTGGCAGCGGGTTTGTCCTCTGGAGGCATATGACCGTCAGGCTTGATACCGTGCTCCAGACAGTACAGCTCCCAACAGGAGTTGCCCATCTGTACACCGGCCTGGCCAACATGGATGGAGATAACTTCACGCTACATAGAACCAAGAAGGCACATGACAAAAAGACAAACACGATCAGCAGGCGTCAACGTTGCTTGGTGGTGGCAGAAGAGTCGATATTTCAGATTTGGGCATTCAAGCACGATCTTGTAATCCCTGAAATGATTCGGGGCGATCGGTTGTCCGATTGTGACAAACTCACCATGATGATGATTAGTTTGAAAAGCTAGAAAGATATGAGGAGATGCCGTCTGCGTGAGCTAGGACTCGCAGAGAGTTAGTAATGGACTCCTACAAGCACAAGCATGGAACAACAAGCAGCGCAAGAAGATTCTGCCCACGAAACTGAAAGAGCTGCCCGCGGATTTTGAAATTGTTATTTCGAGCATGCGCGGACAATGTTCCAACCGTAAAAGATCATGATCAGGCCGCGTGCGCGAAAAGGTCTGTACAAAACTGGTGAAGATGACGACGATAATGGCAGTTGGGGGAGAATTATTTGGCCCTACTGACCATGCTGACTGTAGGCCCTTCTCGTGCACGCGTGGTGTATCATCTTTTCTACTTGCTTCCTTTCAAAAAATCCTTCGCCACAGCAACATGCATTGCATGCATGCAGCGATGGTGATGATGACATGACCACAAAACTTTGAAACATCCTGCTTTCCGTATACCCCCGGGTCCATGACCAATACCGTAGCATTTTTTTTTTCAAAATCTTTCGAGTGAATGGCAAAAGACTGTCCATGTATCGTTTTCGAGAAGTACATGTACTTGTAGTGTGTTTATGCGATGAAGGCGATGAATTCACCAGTTTTGCTGAGTGACGAGAAGGAACCCTAAGAGGAATGTCAATTGGCAGCCAGACCTCACGCGGTGGGTACCCACGCTTCAGTGTTTAATTTCACTTTTAATTTCAGTGTTTTTAAAATTTCACTTTGTCCAGTGTTTATAAATACCATCGTGGGCAGCTTGTAAGTTGTAAGATTATTTATAATTTTTCTACAATATTAAAATAATAATTGGGGAGGTTTAGTTCCCACTAGGGGTGCGCGGATTATGCTCGCACGCACCCGATATTATACTTTCGGGCATTTCCCCGCGGAACTTCGAAAGTATTCTCTCAAAACATCGAAACAATTCTCCAGAATTCCCCCCCAAAAAAAGAACCCCAGCACGAACCGTGCCTTGCGCATGCTCTTTAGTGTGCAAAATGGACGGTCAGGCACGTGATCACTGCATGCAGGATCTACACTACAACTGTACATGTACTGGATCTACATGACTGTCCGGGTGTTGCTGCATATACATGTACCGGTACATGTACGTGTACGTGCGTCCATGGATGCGCGCTTGTTCTCTGGCAGGTCAAAATTGACAGAATTCCCTCAAAACTCTTCTGAAGGTCAATGGATCTGGCAAAAGATCGATAGAATTCCCCTAAAATTCCCAAAATTTTCTCAACGATAGCATTCCCAAATTATTCCAGGAATAATCCGCACACCCCTAGTTCCCACCAGGGAGTCGTCAAATACCACGACTCCCTGGTTCCCACGTAACGGAAACGCGTACGTGGGTGATTCACGTACGTAAAGTGGATGAAGGGCACCCACGTACGTTGCAATGTTGTGTTTAGTCACACGGAACAAACAAAAGCATGAAGCGAAAGGCCCAAACCTGGTCAAAGACGAAGCTACCCAGGCCTAAGAAGCTCATCCAATATTGATTTCGTGCTTCGGAAATTCCTTCAGCTGAGCACCCTCACAGCTCGCACAATGCGCTCCATTCTGATTTTCACCCACGTTCTTGCGGAACGTGGGTGAGCCTCCATACACGGTATGTCGTGAATCAGAAAACGTCTGTGCGTGGGTCACTGAGTATCGCGTGGTACACACACGTTAAGTACCCACGGATTACGTGGGACTAAACCTCCCTATTATCAGTGAAACTCGGGTATTGAGCCAACTACAAAACAAGTTGTTTCACACGACGTACATGTACGTTTCGCCGTATGGTTCGTGATAGCTCATCAGGTGTGCAATTTGAAACTCGGGTATTGAGCCAATAATAAAATGTAGAAAGGAAAAAGGACATAATTATGGAAACGAGTTAAGAGTGTGTATAACTAGATACTATATACAGTCAGAAAGTGCAACAATTGTGCAAAGCTTCCCCCTTCTGTACTTATCTTTGATATTTCTGAGCCACCCAAGGTGGGTGGTGTGCTGCTTCGAATTGTAGTTAGATCGCTTTGTCAAGTATCCTACTGGTCTCGTCATTGTCCCGTAACAATCGATGTTCTTTGTTCCGTTGGGACTGTAGCTTGTGCTCATTTTCGTTGCGCTTACCTTCCCCTCTTTGGTCTCTCCATAACCTTGAACCTTCCGAGTTGGAAGGCTGTCGGTTAGCGCTACGGAGATGTGTTGAAGCTAGGTGTCAGGACGTCGAATGTCTCAGTACTCTGTCAGTTTTGTGCCTAGTTGTTGCACTTTCTGACTGTATAATCTAGTTACAGTGGTGGAGAGTTACTTGACACCCTTACTTGGCCTTAGCAAACAACGGTAACGCTATTTTTTCGGTACTCGTACCTTGATCACCCAAATAGTGTTGAAGCTGCAGCGTATAAACGTTATGGGGGCTGATTTATCGTTGTGACCAACGGTACGTGTTTTGGCCAAATATTGCATAGTCCGTATGCATTTCACCTTGTACCGCATGTATGGTGACAAAAATGGTAATACCACGCGAAATCAAAGCTATTCTCGTGGCAACAGCGTACTAAAAATAGTGTGTATCTTGCTAAAGGTCGAACCCAAATCACGGTATTCCCCCCTTACGATAATACCGTTACAACATAACGTTTTTTGCTAAGGGTGTCTACTTTTAACTCTTTTCCATAATTATGTCCTTTTTCCTTTCTACAATTATCAGTGAGGCGGACATTATGAAAAAAAACCCAAAATCATGGTAAATCTACATGAAAGTTTCCGATTTTCTTGAGACAATCATCAGGGAAAAGTCGTCTCACCCAAGAAGCTAAGCGGGGAAACAAACTTTTACGTCTAGAGGATAGTGCGAAGTATAAAGGTGTGCCCCCCCCCCCCCCCCCCCCACACACACACAGCCCTTCATTTCACTTACCTTTGGTATTACCGTAAAGTACTGTTGATCCGCCCCCTCTCTAATTGCTGCCCCTGTCGATGTTCTGCCTGTGAAGCGATTTCGGCGAAATACGATGTTGAACCGACGCATGCACTGCTGTACACAATACGTGCCAATCCAGGATGAAAATGTGCACAATCCAGCACATCGAGTCTGATCTTACACATTGTTGTACACCGTACTGCACTTGACAGCCTTGATCTAATTCCCGCCCCCTGCCGAAAGCCCAACTGGGAAGCGACATGGCGTGGGGGGGGGGGGGGGGGGAATCAACGGTACTTTACGGTAGTTCACACCGTTGGAACACTCCCAGATATTTTCTTCTTATTTCTTTCTTCTTCTCTCCGGAGAGCTCCCACTTTGTTTTTTCACACCTCACCTTTTTATACATGTACTTCTAGACGTATAAGTTTGTTTCCCGCCGCATAGGTACTGTTGTGAGACGACTTTTCCCTGATGAATGTCTCAAGAAAATTGATTAGGAAAACTTTCATGTAGATTCACCATAATATTCTTGTTTGTTTCTTCATAATGTCCGCCTCGCTGATATTCTTATTTTCTACAATAGTGTGTTTACTTTCAGGGAGACGGATAAAAACTCTGACGGAAGTTTTAGTCACACTGCACAAGATCTTTCAGCTATGACTGACTGATTTCCCTATTATAATTTAGACAGATCAGCAGAGTGACATTCATGGCACACAAAATAATATAAAAATGTTGAAGGTGCGACGAACTCGGCCATTTTGGAGATTTGAAACTCCTCACCACTCCACATTGTGCTCTTGGCCCACATTCACAATATCCTGGAATACCCGAAAAAGTGAAGGTGACACAAGTTTTAGAGGTGATAACGAAACATGTCTCAGCATCACTGTGCGTTTCGTTATCACCTTTAGAACTTTTGTCACCTTCACTTTCTTTGGGTATGCCACTTTTCCATGTGGAAAGGGCGCAATTGCGCCACCTTTACGCTATAAAAAATTATAAAAGCATGCATGAACTCGATTGGCTTATATGTTGTATAGTCTTTTGAATGCTGAGTCGACTGGTATTGGTCTGAAAAGGCTGCGATGCAGCGTTCCGGCCTTATTCCCAATCGAACATGGTTGAACAAGCGGTCACGTGCTCCTGCGTACACCAGTCACCTGGTCACCGTGCCAGCAGGCGACAACTTTCACACTAAGGTTCCACTCGAGTGACAGGAATGCACCCAAACAGGCTGCAAGCTGTACCCTGCAGGCACGGTGATCAGGTGACTGGTGTACGCAGGAGCACGTGACCGCTTGTTCAACCATTTTCGATTGGGAATAAGGCCCGAACGATGCATTACAGCCTTTTCGGACCAAAACCAGTCGACTCAGCGTCCAAAAGACTACAACATAATTGTATAGGCGCGAATAGAAGCCCAGGGGCTCTATTTTTCCAGAAGACACATTGAGGGTGGTTATATTTGAGAGAGGGCTCTATTCGAGAATAATAAATAATATTCGCGGGATCCGCGTCGGCATCGCTTGAATGTCCAGAAACAAACAAACTAGCCTTCGCATCCGCAGGCCACCACTATGCCTGTTAACCTTAGTGGCGAATGCAGACCTCACAAGTGAGTCAGGGGAGAGGAGGTTAGTCTCTCAACCAATCGGGCGTGTAACGGCCCATAACCCTGTGAACTGCATCCTTGTTATTCTCACTCCAAGCTGTGAGTACCCAGTTGACCGTGGGTGTCGGCGCAGTTCAACACGCGTACAAAGTCTTTTTACACGCTCCCTGCTACCAGCGCGGGTCTTGAACTCGGGACCTCATGATTCGCAGGCAGGCCTGCAAACCAATCGGCCATATTCGAGAGGGGGCTTTATTTTTTAACGGAAACATAAAATTGTTTCACCCTTCCTGCTGATTAGTACATACTGTGAATGCATTCGACAAGGTTCCCCTTGGCTGTGGTCTGTGTGCAATAAGTGAACCATATTGTACGTGTATACTGTATACGGTTCATGTACTGCACTGCATTATACGGACCTTGCGCGCTCCATTATTTCGATTCTCTCTGACAGACGGGCTCTATTCGAAGGGGGGCGTGTATTCGAGCATGTGGGGGACATGGGCTGCAACGAGCTGGCCGACATTACTACTGTAAGATGTGTCTTGAAAAGGTGATGAGGAGAATTTAAACACACCAAATTTGGAACAGGGATTTCCCAGTACATATTCAACGTGATTTCTTTACGTGAACGTAGCGCAGAACAAGTTTCCTTTACGTTACAGGAACGCAAAGAGAGTTTTCCCGGGATTCTTGGCGTTGCGTTCCCGTTACGTAGAGCAGAACATCACTACTGTGTATAAAAAATTATAAAAACGATTCAACGAACCAGGGCAGCAATCACAAGAAATCAATGACAAGCAGAACAGGAAGAGAGAAAATGGATATCAAATCAAGCCTGAAAGACAACCAGTAGCAGAATATTGACGAAGCGAGGAGCATAAGAGGAGAAGACACAAACCGGTGATGCACAAGTGCAATTATCAAAACGTAAAATTTCCGTCATGCCAAACTGCGCATGGAAAACTATTTCTGGGTAAAAATTGAAACGATCAAGGTCAATATTGAGACCTGCTAGTAAGACTATTTTTCCATTCGGTGCGTCGTATCTGGTAAGACTTGTTTTTTTTTAAGAGGAAAGAATTAATGAACAAATCAGTGAATAGTTCAGATATGGCACATACAATGCAGCAAAACCAGGTCGGCACATCATTCGTCATAAGCAGTAAGAAAAAGATGAGCGGGTAATGTTGCTCACGTCAACAGATCATCATCGTCCAGAGAGTTTAGTGATTCACTTGGACGAAGCGCATACGGAAGGGACTCAGCAACTGACGGGCGTCGACGGAAAGCAATAATACTGATCACAAGGTGTACGAGCCATGCAAGAAAGCTGGCCCAGCAAGCAACCTGGAAAGAGAGGAATTAGCAGAAATACCAGTTTAATACGAGGATTTAGTAGGGTCTCTGCAACGTATTTGACTCGACTGATTGCCACCATGTTATCCAATTATAACGGCCCTCGACGATCGGTCATGGCGATGGTGATACGTGACCTACAACTCCTGGTCGCTCGTGTGATACGCACTTGATTAGTCATGCGGTTCGTGCCATCCAGACCTCACACACACACACACACACACACACACACACACACACACACACTACTATAGCATGACTGCCCCATAGGGCCACGTCACTCCCTTGTGACAGGGAGCCAGAGTCAGGGTAAGAGAGTCAATGCCGGCGAGCCGCGTGCACACACACATGCTTTACGGAGTTGTGCAGCCTGGCTATGCCAGACGCACTATGGAACGTCCTTAGCATAGATTCGGGGATAAAAGCACACAAGAGTGCAATGATCGGAGTGTACCGTAATATGCACAGGCAATACCGTAAACTGCACAGGCAATAAAACAGATAGGAGCACCCACCCACCTGTGCCACATTGTAGTTGTGGTGAAATGAAACCCGCTCGTAGTGGCTGGTGTATGTACCATTTCCGGACATGTTGAATTGAACATCCACATTCTTCACAAGATAGGTATGTGAGCAGCTAGCAACAGGAGACACAAGAACGAGCAGGCTGACATCAGTTGAGCTACTTTGGCATAGCCTCGGCACAGCGATGCACTAGGTCAAGCAAAAAGCTGACTCACGCTGTATACTAAGGCTGTGTTTACATGAGGCGTTTCAATCCGGGTCAAGTTTCAACCCGCCATGAATACAGATTGACTGGCGCGTTTACACGACGCATTGCGCTTGACCCGGGTTGAAGTTTTGCCCCGGGTTGAGTTCAACCTTCCCCTGGGGGGGGGGAGGAGGAGGAGAGGGTTGAAATCGTACAACCGTACATCTGTGAGTATCTCGCGCCAGGTTTGAATAGCACTGCACAGGCGAATTTCGCGAAAGCATTCACGTGGCCATACCGGACTCTAGAAGTGGACTTTTGGCGGCATATCAGTATTTGACCGGTCAACTGTCTTCATGTAAACACTCACCTATTTTGTCTATCGTACAGACTTTCAACCCGGGCTAAACTCGACCCGGGTAGAACATTTTGGTGTAAACGCAGCCTTAGGGGTTACCGATTGTTTTTACAAAACGAAAAGTCATAGTATTTTTCAGCCCCCACCCACCCACCCACCTTCTCTGCAGGTAAAACGAATTCCAATAAAATATTGATGTCAATTTTCGACACCCAGAAGTAACTGGACATTCTCCATCCGCATTCAATAATTATTTTCAAAACGAAACTCCATCAAACCCACCCACCCCCAAACGAAAACTTTTCGTTTTGAAAATATTATTGGTAACCTTGGACGGCCCCTTAGCTCTAAGTAAGCTCCCATAAACGTATGCGCTAGTGCACTGCCATGACATCAGTTGCATAACCTCTACAGCACGGTTGTTTAGCAGATACACAACAAATCTACCAATATACAATGTACAACAAACATGAAATATAATAATGCCAGGCAGGAGAAGGTGGAAAAGAGGAAGAAAATCCAAAACAATCACAAACCTTGGTGCCTTGTGGTGCACATGAGTGTGATTCGAATAGACCAAGTCTGATGGTTCCTGTCTCCAATGCTCTTTCATCTCATGGCAAAAGACAGCAAACCCAATCGACATAATCAGTGCAGCAGCCAGGGAGCAGAGAGCCAGAGTCACAACGACTGCCAATTCACCAAACTTGGCGCAGCGCCTCCTGCATAGAGAAAAGCAGCAAGAGCCAAAGATGGAATTTTCAAATTTTCTTAACTACTGTCAACAGCAAACAGGAAGGAAAAGTGGCAGAGGCGCATGACCACTGCAAACAAAGCGACCTACATTCTGCACTGCAGGAAATGCCTGCAGTGCAGGTAGCAAGCAGAAATTCTTCTTCAAGAATAACGTGGACATATTCCTAGAAATACGCGCATAATTTTGCGGGCGACAACAGGTCAACATGCGGTTTAAGCGTACATGGTTAGCATTTGGCCGTTTAGTTTACGACTTCGATGGTAGGCTCGAACTGTTTTTTTTGTGTGTAGACATGATAGCATTTCCGTTTCTGACAACAATCGGCTTGCGGCCTCACCCTAGCGACAGCAGACAGTGTACACACATACGTTTATGCTTGCCACATAAAAAATACTGTGCAGAAGTGTTGGAATCATACCGTGTTGTGCTCCCTGTAAACAGAGCCTTCGATCGTCGACGATACCAAACCGACAGTAGTCAGGTGCTGGGTACGAGTACCGTTGGATTTAGTGTGAACGGTAAAATGCTAACCATGTCTAATCTATAGTGAAGAGAAGGACCAAGGAACTACAAGTTAGCTAAAATGTCCACTAACACCACCAGTTACTTGAAAATCAGCTCATGCAATAATATTGCACAACACTGACCGTCGGTACTGACGTTTTACAACTAACTGGCTATCAGCAAACATTTCAGCGTAACTTGTAGTTCCTTGGTCCTTTTCTTCACTATAAATTAATCCTTCGCTCTCCATCCGAGTCTATCCACATGCTGTCGAAGTCGAAAACTTTGTTCATGTACATTTTCACCATCATGTACTATTTTCTTGTGCATTCCAATGGAATACGCTGGTTTTATGCCACATTTCTTGAAAACGCGGATGAAAGCCAAAGGCCCCCGTCCGGGGTTACCGATTGTTTTTACAAAACGAAAAGTTTTAGTATTTTTAGCGCCCACCCACCCACCTTTTCTGCAGGGAAAACGAATTCCAATAAAATATTTATGTCAATTTTCGACACCCAGAAGTAACTGGGCATTCTCCATCTGCACTCAATAATTATTTTCAAAACGAAACTCCATCAAACCCACCCACCCCCAAACGAAAACTTTTCGTTTTGAAAATATTATTGGTAACCTTGGACGGCCCGGCCCCTAAGGCGAAAAATTGCACATGCGCAGATTTGCGTTACCCAGTACCCAGTGGGGACAGCAACAAGCACGTACAAACCTACAGGTCTTCAAATGGTTGCTGTACAGTCCAGTATTACTTCTCTAATAACGACTGCGGATATTACGACAATTCAAGCTGAGAGGATGCGTCAATTCGGAGCTCTTTGCACCGCTGCTGAAGGCTGAGTACAATAATCCAGCGAAGCATGGGCACCAACGGTTGCCTCCTCTGTCCAAAGTGAATATTTACTCTTGCTGATAACCCAGATTTTGTGCTTCGATGTACGATTTTTCTTTCGAATGTACACCATGCACGAGCTATTGACAATAGTCAAACGACAATAGGCTACATGTATGTAGTACATGTATGTGCAGTGCTATATACCTCTGATGATCCTTTTTTATTATTTTGCGACTTTCTGTCCCCGGGGAAAATTGCGATTCCGCGGCCGCGTTTTTTTCCGCGTTTTTTGCGATTTTTTAAAAGACCGCGTTTTCCGCGATTTTCCCGCGTTTTTTTTACTTTTTTGTTGCACTACACGTACACACAGTGCACTGTTCGGTCAGCAACGTCTCATTGTGGCGGCTTTTTACTCAAATATGACGAGTGCTTACACCAGAGACTTGTAGCTGATTGATTTCACTACATACTCACTGAAAATTGCCGCACATCAATATTATTCACCGCATATTAAAGGGGAAGTTAAGGCAAAAATTAAAATTTCACCAGTTGTAGTCTTCGGGGTGCTGAGTCGAATGGTCTTGGTCCGAGGAAGCTGAGACGCTCCCTTCCTACTTGAATCCCAATCGAACTCGCGCACTTCCACCGAAACTGGTTGACTGCGCCCTACTAGATGGGGATTTGTATGCAAAATGTCACTAAAAGCGCCATTTCGTTCTTATAAAAGCACGGATGACCGCGATTGGCCCATATGTTGTAGTCTTTTGGACGCTGAGTCGACTGGTTTTGGTCCGAAAAGGCTGCGATGCAGCGTTCCTCCTTTATTCCCAATCGAACATGGTTGAAGAAGCGGTCACGTGCTCCTGCGTACACCAGTCAGCTGGTCACCGTGCCTGCAGGGTACAACTTACTAGCCTGTTTGACCTTTTTTGGGTGCAGTCCTGTCACTCGAGTTGAACCTTGGTGTGAAAGTTGTCACCTGCTGGCGTGGTGACCAGGTGATTTGGGCACCCGGGACCACGTGACCGCTTCTTCAACCATGTTCGATTGGGAATAAAGGAGGAACGCTGCATCGCAGCCTTTTCGGACCAAAACCAGTCGACTCAGCGTCCAAAAGACTACAACATATGGGCCAATCGCGGTCATCCGTGCTTTTATAAGAACGAAATGACGCTTTTAGTGACATTTTGCATACAAATCCCCATCTAGTAGGGCGCAGTCACCCAGTTTCGGTGGAAGTGCGCGAGTTCGATTGGGATTCAAGTAGGAAGGGAGCGTCGCAGCTTCCTCGGACCAAGACCATTCGACTCAGCACCCCGAAGACTACAACTGGTGAAATTTTAATTTTTGCCTTAACTTCCCCTTTAACCGCAAATTATGCCATATTATGCCGCGTTTTTTGCGATTTTTTCCGCAATTTTCCCCGGGGACAGAACTTTTTTATATCTTTCCACCTCTCGCATATGATTCTGGAAGTTGAACTGACGCGAAACATAGATATAAAAAATGATGGCCTAATGAGACTTCGGGTATAACGACACTTCGCGAATAAGGACACTTTTCTGATGCCCCGCCGAGTGTCGTTATAAGCGAAGTTGACTGTACCTTGAAAATGGGGAGCTTTTCAATGTTGTTTTTGTGCCATGCACCCAACATTCGATTTTATTAGTATGACATTAGTGAGTGCGTTCCCAGACACCTCACTGTCCTCTGACTCTGTCCAGAATTCATTCACAAGACGTGTGCATGTGTACCATGTGTATGGGTGTATACACAAGACAGCTGTGCTGCCATGACCCCAATGCCACTGGCTCACCAAGACTCTGTGTTGTGGCCATCCTTCCTGCCGCGAGCAACGGCTATGCTAAGCACACACAGGCTCAGCATGGAAAAGATCTGCGCAGCCGCGTAGAAGATGACGTATTGACAGCTGATTCCACTGCCACTCGTCGGGAGGTGAAGGCGAGGCACACCACATCGAGTAGCATTGCCACTCACTGATCCAAACAGCAAGCATGTACTGTCACCCCCCAACCAGCACTTCGAGTTTTTCACCTGACTGGAGACCATGCCCCAGAGAGTGGCTGCAGTACTCACAAGCACGACAGCATACAGTATCCATCGTGCTGAGGTCGAAAAGAAAGCTCCACACTTGCCCATAGTGGACAACTGGGGACGGTACTCCACAGACGATACAGCTTACACACGTACAGACAGATCTTCGAAGCTGAAGCGCTGGTACCACCGTGATCCAGCTGTAGTCTTTAGAGCAGACAACGAAGCAAATGCTGCTAGTAAAAATGCGTTCCAAAACGCGGGTGACAGCGCGCGGGACTTGGTGATGTCAAGCCCGAAAGTATTTGAATCAAGGGATCCTCGGCAGAGGTGAACAATTCCTACGAGAATGTGAACCCTCCAGGCCAAAGCACACGTAAGTTCGTAACACATGCAGGCTTACTTCCTCCTCTAAATCTGAACATTGATCGTACAAAATCTCCCTCGCGCGCTTGTTTCAGTTGACATGGTTGACTGACGATCGAGTGAAGTGAAGTGACAGGCAGAGGATGGGAACTCAAAACCGTTGTCACTCTAGTCGTAGATCTACTGTGTGTCTGTTCCTGTTTGTTTTGAAAAGCGTTGAACTACTTGAAAAGAGACAAATCGGCAAAAGCCAAGTACTGAGTCTGTACTCCCTCAACTTCCCTGTATACATGTAGCCGTGCAAGCGTGGTACGGTCGGAAACCATGGTTTCAGCCAATCAGCATCCGATCTGAGTGGGAAATTGGGAAACAGTACGAGGGTTTTCGAATGAGTCATACCGTACGCGAGCCGAGGGATTTTCCCTGGTTCCATTATGATACATCAATTTACATGTACATGTATCCACCATGATGTACCATGCAGGCCACTTTGCAGCAGGGAGTAGTACTACTCCCTGCTTTGCAGTATGCGGGTGCATAGCAACCCACTCATATGATCATGTCGGTTGCGCAGCCTACGCAGGTGTGACTTTTTCTTCGCCACTTATTATTGTCACTCCACCCCCATTACTCATTAGCCAACCCAGTCAATTTCACCGGCTACATGTATATCACCTTGCTGTAAGTAAGACCGCTTGATTATGTGCTTGGATCCGTACTGTATACAAAAACTGGATCCACGTGGATCCAGTTTTTGAATTTTTGAAATTGTTGCTATGCTGTGACATGGCACTTTCATTTTCAAGCCCTATTGTACTACTCCCTGATATCAAGAGTCCATAATCCCCTGGGGATTTTGTCTTGCTGATATCCACAGCACTGATATGACATGATTTGCGCCTACTGACTGGTAGATCTACGAACTAGCCTCACGGCTATGGAGTGCTGTAAAACATGTACCGGCAATCTGATCTGATCTGGTACATTTATTTTAGCCTCAAAATTTAGGTGTACTGGTACATGTACTATGACTAGTATGAGTCTATGAATAGTATGAAGAGTCCATAACCACAGGGTTATGGACTCTTGATAGTATATCTACTATTATCTAGTATGATATACATGTACATGATTGTATTGATAGGTTCAACATGTTTTCGACGTCGACAGCAGGATACAAGCCTAACAAGGCAAGGACGCACAGTGCTCCTGACCAGACTACAACCGTTACCCGGTGGGCAGAGTCCCGGTCTTACGACCATTTGAACCGTACGGGGAAAAAACCCCGGTTCGAACCCTTACATTTTCTGAGTAGGAGATCCCCTGGACAGGCCTAGAGCCTTTGGGTAATCCTTGAAATACAATAAATACTAATACAAATACATGTACAAAAACATCAACAACAGCAGTAGCTACTGCTGTTGTTGATGTACAACCAGAACAAGAACAAGAACACCATCACCACCACCACCACCACCAACAACAACACAATATCAGCCTGCAAAAACACAAAAAAATCCAAAGTCCACCACCACCCCCTAGAATAAAGAGGGTCCGAGCCGGGGTTTTTTTCCCATACGGTTCAAATACTATAAGTATACTCTTGCTGATATGGATAGTATCAAGAGTACATCACCATGGTTTTGATAGTATCAAGAAGCAATGAGGTAATGACTACTAGTAAGCTAATAACCATTGCTTCTTGATACTACTTCAGTATCAACCGACACTAGTCTTGTATGTCTTGGAAGAATTTCGACACGCTGCAGAAGTAATGTATGTTGCTAGACACGAATGAATAGCCTACTAAGTACTAGTATATTTTCTTTGCTAAGAGTCGTATCTTATACTTGAATTGAAGTAGAACTTCAAGCAGCAGTTTCAGCAGCAGTTTCAGAGGCATGAGCAGCTGTGTAAAAAAGTTGGTAAATTAAAAATAAAAGTTGGAGTTCACCATGACTGCCAGCATTTTCTAAATGGTATAACGTTCTATCTGGGCGTTCTGGGTGTTTGCACCTCTAGTAGTCCTAGTAACCATGGTAACCTGAGTAGAGAGACACTGTGCAGTGTGATAGAGCAGAGTGTGTAAGGGCGCTCAGTCGGTTCCACAGCATAACACAAGCAGCGACCATGTGTGCCGCACAGGAAGAGGCCATCAGAACCAGAGCACTAGTAGTAACTTACATGAAGATATCGGTAGTAAGGATTCGAAAAAAGTCATTGGCTCTGTTCAAGAAGCTGGTAATAGCAAGTATCATGGTCATTGCATGCTCAGCTGACTTTGCACAGCCAGTAACAGCCTGGTATCAACTATGTACTACTGCGGCAGTGTGTTGCTTGAGGTGGCACATACACACGCATGTAGGCACCCATACATGTGCACGTGTGTGCGCACGCGCACACACATACACACACACGCACGTACACACGCTCACACACACACACACACACACGCAGAGACGCGCACACACACACGTGCACACACGCAGAGACGCACACACACACACACACACACACATACGTGCACACACACACACACACGTGCACACACACTCGTACACTAAAATATAGTACTGATGGTGTACATGTAGCACAAGTGGTTAGTTTACTTATTACCACTTCTGCTGCTATCTGTTCCTTTTCGCCTCTCCTCTGCCTCGATGGCGTCTGTTTCCTTCTTCAGAGATTCTGCCTCAGTCTTAAACCTTTCTGACCACGTCTGTCCATCAACACGCTTGAACAGAACCTTCTGCAGAGCTACCATATTGGGGATCTTCACAGAGAGAAGCAAATAGGAAGCAAGCATTGGCTTTTACTTCAAACCTCTTCTAACTACATTGTTCACATCCACAGAGCAATCAGCACCGAATCAGCAGGTCATTCTACACTGTGCCCATTCACATGGCGCGCAGCAGGTACTAATACCAGATACTGAATCATATACCGCGGCCATAGATCAGACTGTCTGAAGATTACCCACACACATGCATTCACAAGTGCATGTTATGCCATCTGGATTCTTTCTTGGCATGGCTACATACCAGAGTATGACAGAACCTTCTTCTTGGTCCGGATGGCATTTTCTACCGTAATACTTCTAAAATGACTACTGCAGAAAAGTACGAAATAGTGGTAGTAACTCCGGTGATAGTTTTATACGAAAGCGTGAGCTCCCGTATGAGGAGCAACCAACTTTCCTACTGCAGAAAATAATACAATATTCATTGACATATTTATGTAGTCAGGCATATACCGTGAAGTACCGCCAGAGCGCCCCGTCTCGCGAGAGCGCCCCACCTTGACTTTACAGCAAGGGAAAACAAAAATCGCAAGGCAGAGTGCGACGACGTTTGTACGGTGTGAGAACCTTAGTGTACTAAGGTCACACGTAGCAGGTTTTTTTGTGTGGAGCTCGTGTCCAGTCGAAGGTAAATTGAGTACGGATTGGCTCCACAACGTGCAATACTGTATGTGCACAAGGTTCGTGTCGTATGACCTACAGACAGGAGATCACCTCCACAATACGACCACGAAAGGACGAGATGGCGGGGCGCTCTCACGGCACTTTACGGTAATTCTGTAACTGTCATGCGGGGGTCAGTGATCACCAGCACACCTACTTACCGGATAATTCTGGTCAAGATAAACGCCAGCTACGACGCCCACCTGTCCATGATAACACAGAACACAGCATACAATTACAAGAGACAACAGGATTAGACCAGAGAGTACGGCCGAGCCCATAGGACAGGATTAGACCAGAGAGTACGGCTGAGCCCATAGGACAGGATTAGACCAGAGAGTGCGGCTGAGCCCATAGGACAAGATGTGAAAGCTAGCACATGCGTGGAACATGAAGACTCAATCAAACGTGTAACTGTAATAGCTCTGGGCCAAACGGGATCCATTGTGACCATAGCAAAGTATGCAATCTGTTTGCTAAGCCCCCCATGTCCCATGCTGGTGTGACTTATTCCCTACCAACAGAGAGTCCTAGGCCAGGAGGACCTGAGCTAAGCCAGTCACTACTGGTAGACGCGGCACACTAATGACGTAATGTAAAGGAACCCAGCTCCAAATATCGTACCTGCTAGGCAATGTTCTGCATTTTTTTGGCAATATTTCCTGTAGAGCCAATTGAAAGTGTTTCCAATCGCAAGTTAGGAAATTTTCCCTACGTTCTTCTAGACTGGTGTGGACTGCGTACATGCATGTACATGTACTACATTGGCAACATGTTCATTCATGGTATTAGCACCCATACGGTTCAGATGGTCCCAACGGACCGGGGCTCTACCAACCGTGGATGGGTTGTAGTAAGGTCACTGCTTCCGAATACGGTGTCCTCCACCTTGTTTCATGCTGTCAAACCAACAACTTATGTTCATTCATGTGCTACACTGGCAACAGTTTCATTCATGACATCTACATAACGAATTATTTGCCATCAGCTTCGCCTTCAAAGAGTACACTAATTGTACTATAGTCACAAACACGCGCTATTGTAAAAGTATCAGAGTGCAGGCTGCTGACATAGCGGAACTCACCAGTGCTGATGCAAGTTTGCCAAACATCATGTACTGATCTTTTCACAGCTGATATATCCAACTAATATTGAAATTTGAACGAATAAGGGTAAATTGTACACCGCCCTTTGAAACACTCTTGGACACTTCACTCAGCTCAACCCGATAGAAGACGATGAGACTGCTGAAGTACCTCAATAAGTCAAAAGGAGTTTTGCAATCGAAAAAGACATCGACTTGATTCCGATTTGTTTGCTCGATTCATTTCAGCCTCATTTCAGGGAGTCCAACACATGCACACAACATGGTCTGACGTCATGGTACATGGTATGGCGCCAGTCTTTGCCGCAAAAATAAATCACGAAAAGTTAGAAAGGACAAGCTACAGCAAAAAAACTACGAGTTGCATGCATGCAATAATTCTCTTTCTGAAAATTAATTGGTTTGATATTCCAGTTGAGAATTAGGATGGATGTGCCTTTGACACACTGAGATATGTACTCGGTGGGTGCTGCTGTCCTGCGGCCCACGCTGGATGTGGTGCGGCACAATGCAGTGAGATCTGTATATGGTAAGTAATTATGGTTTATCCGCGCTGTTGCTCACTTCTACCTTCACCCTGGTAATCCGAAGGCCTTTGTTAGGATTGTAAAGTAAAATAACCCGCAGGCCTTTATAGTGGACTTAGTGTGGGAGAAATGTCCTCTGCTTTCTTAGGTAGCTGAGTCAGGAAAAAGATAAGTTGCCATGTAGAATGTGACCATGGTACTTACTCAAATGACTCCATTATTGTAATCATCGAAGGTGGCTTTAGAAATCTTCTTTTTATTGAGCTTCATAATTGTAATACGTGAGCCTCCCTTGCCCCCCCCCCCCCCCCCCCCAATGTATTGAGAGATCTCTATATAATTAGTTTATAAACTTAACTTGCAAACCAACTACTGACACACACACACACACACACACACACACACACACACACACACACACACACACACACACACACACACACACACACACACACACACACACACACACACACACAACTAGATAGTCTTGGTAAACATGGATGGTGCTATACTAGTACATGGTACAGTCGTCCCTCTCTAATCCGGCACTTTATAATCCAGCACCCTCGATAAACCAGCACAATTTTCAGTAGCCAAAATGTCCTCTTCATGCACATTGCAGCAGTAAATCAGATTTGTTAATCCAGCACCCTCCCTAATCCAGCAGATTTTCGTGGCACAAATGGTGCCGGATTATAGAGGGACCACTGTATATGCAAGCCTTGCTTGATAGTTTAACATGTACTAGTACATTGTACTACGATGACAGAATGTCACACGACGGGGGACGCACTGTATGGAAAACAATGTTCCTGACTGCAACCATAAACCGGTGAGCAGAGTCTCGGTCTTTTGATGATATGAACGCCATGAGCAGAAGTTGGCAAAAAGTGCGCAAACGCAACCAAATCCCCCCCCCCCCCCCCCAAAGCACACAGACAGGAATAAAAATGAAGAGCAAAGGCAGGCAACCACAGTCAGAGGATTGTGCCATTTTCCATTTACAACCAGATTTCAACTCACAAGAACTAATAATTGGGATCTCCTATGCCCCCCCCCCCCAGAACAAAGAGGGTCTGAACTAGGGGTGTGCACGGGTAGTCGAGTACCTGTGCTACCCGTGGGGACCTCGGGTAGTCGGGTACAGAATAGTACCCGAAGTCGCAGACGACATCATGTGCAGTGCATGTGTACAAATTCATGTAATACCCCGCATGTCCACCCAGTGTGTAAGGGAAGGGGTGCAGTGTGGTATTACCATGGAAACGTTACCCGATCGGGTACCTGTGCTACCCGTGGAAACCTACCCGAACCCGATACCCGAAGAAAACGCTACCCGACTCAGCACTATTCTGAACCAGGGCACAGCCCCATGCGGTTCATATGGTCGAAAGACCGAGACTCGATCAGCCGGTTTATGGTTGCAGTCAGGACCACTGTTTTCCATATAGTGTGTCCTCGGCTCCTCGGCCTTGTGACATACTGTAATCATAGTGCTACTTAGTACTAGTGTCATGTACCGTAGTGTGGTGTACTTCTTCTGTTCACTATCGTGATCCCTGACTGCGACTGGCCATGACTGGTCCTTGACCAGCGACCTGAAAATGACACTGCGCTGTCAGCTTTGCAATGTTTACAATGCTATAGCGCTAGTTCACTCTTTCTGCTAGCTGTTTGAAAAGATGAGATTTTTGTGTGACCAGATGAAAGCTATGCCGTGTCTGGAGTATTTTGTTAATATTAGGGGTGACGAATTCACCGAATATTCTAAAATTATTCGTTTGGCGAACAATTCGAATTATTAATTTTTGGTTTTCGACATGTTTGCATGTGGCAATACGGTTGTGCTCAGTGAAATCCGTCCCAAAATGCATACTCTAAGTATTTTCAGTGAGCGCAACTGTACCTTGTGGTGGTGCCATGTACTACGGCAGGCAGGGATCATATCAGGTATGTTTGTGCATGTGACAGTTTGCAACACAGCAGACCATCTGGTAAAAGGAGAGCGATTGCTCTCGCGCGCCTTCACTCTCCTTATTTTCATTTTGGGCGCACTTTTCATTGCGCGCCTTGAGAATTTCGAGCGCGTATCCGCATCACTATGAAGTGCATTCTGCAAACACTCAAATATTTCGGAACTCGGCTTTCCCTGAACGGAATTGAGTAATCGAAAGGTCTATTCGCATTAGAAAGTTCTCAGCTGTCGGCTCCAACAAATCGGAAGTCGATCCTAGGTCGAATAGTGGAGTTGCGGCACTCGTAAGGTATTTTACGTCCCGTTGCAAATTCTCACTTCCGCACTTGGGTGGCAATCATTATTATTCCCGTAGCTATGCAGAAGACGTTACTTCAGTAACGTCTGGCGCTAGCCAGGGTCCACACAGCTTTAATTTGGTGTTTGTTTGTGTGTTTGTTTGTTTGTGTCACGCCTGGCGCTATCCCGTATCTGACGGCAAAAAATCATAGGATGTTATAAATTTTTCAATTCCCCTATTTTTTCAGGCATATCCTGGGATTCGAACCCGCACTATCGCCCTACATGCATTCCCCCATACAATTCGCATTCATACCCATTCTTCCAAGTTGCTTCACGTTATGATCTTGCGTTTGAAAGCCCTATTTGAATATTGCGGGCAGCTGTATGTGGCCAGCTGTGTTTGATGGTACGGTACGGGAGACGGTGTCGTATTACCCTCGATCGTACCTGTCCCGTACCTATCCCTACCGTACCGTGCCATCAAAGACGGCTGGCCAAAATGCATATTCAAATAGGGCTTTCAAATGCAAGATCATAATGTGAAGCAACTTGGAAGAATTAGTATGAATGCGAAGTGTATCGGGGGGTGCATGCAGGGCGCGATAGTGCGGGTTCGAATCCCAGGTTATGTCTTTAAAAAAAAGGAATTTTTTAAAGAATTTATAACATCCCTATGCTTTTTTTTTTGTCTAGGTCATCAAGGCAAAAAAGCATAGCGTAGGGCCCTGAGCTTCCAAGCTCTCTCGTTTTGACATAAAGGATTTCCCGCTGTTGCGTGACAATCATGTCGACAGTCCGGGCATGCATAGACCTGTGTGACGTCAGGCAAAGGTCTTTAGCGGTCAGCTACAAAAGAAAGGAGCGCTCTACCATGAATACTACAAAAATACCATGGATCTTAGCGAATTGTCTCAATTTCCCGTTGCGCGTGTCTTCCCAGGGCTATACTCCCCTATAGTGCCACTGCAGTAGCACTCCAGCTGGTGAAAATCCCACTGGTGTGTTCCTCTTGCCAATAGCTTTCCAGAATGCCTGAGATTCATTGCAAAATTGATGAAGGGAAACTGAAGTTGTGGTCCGAACAGCTTCCATTTGTAGGGCGTACGGCAATTTTCCGGAATGAATTTGGCACCTATTGGATATTGAATCCGATTGGGGTATGGCAAGATGTTGAAAAACCCGTATTGTGATTTGTGCTCGCCTTGGGTAGATGAGGTGAGCGATTTTGGGGGGGGAGGGTGCTGGGGACTGCTCTCCCACCACTCTCCTTGAGAGGATAGCGAGAGTGATTGTTCACTCCCCTGGATTTTTCTTACACGAAGGTCTGCACAGGCATTTCCCCCATGCGCAAGCCACACCTTGATACAGTGCAGTAGAGTGCGATTGGTGTGTTGGGAAAGGGGACTATGACTCACAAGAGTAGTGAGAGTAGTGAGCAAGACAGAACTTGACTCTACCGCCCACCTGGTCTAGAACGACCTGGGAATAGCTGAACTCTGTAAGATTATGTATGTAGAGTATTCGATATTCGACTCATTCCGATTTAGAGTGTGCGTTTCACCCCTGTTTAATAAGCAATGTGGACGGACGCCTTGGCAGTTGGTGGTTTCTCACCAAAATGAAGAATTTTGAGGAGCATTGGACATTGTAACTGCATGGCCGGCCTCTGGGCTCGGCCTCATCTGCCATGATTCATGCTTTATAGGGGTTGTTTACCTGTTTGTTTTTGTTTTCCTTGTACTTGTGCATTGCTATTTTTTCATACACAGGTGTCCTAGCTAAGAAGGCAGCCAAGAAGGGACCGGGGTTTATGACTGAAGATGCTCTAGCTATCCGTGAAGCACGTAAAAAGAAGAAGGAGGATGCGGCAAACAAGAAGTACGATCCTGAATTCTTGATGACCGGGAAAGAGAAACGAGAACTTAAAGAGCTGGCGCAGTTGAAACAGCTCAAGCTGGATAAGGAGCAACGGCCCAAGTTCACCTACCCTGCAGAGATTATGACTGGCTACATTCCATTAGGACCAGACACAGACCACCAAGCCAGGCGAAAGCAACAGAGGAAGATAACCAAGCTGAAAAAGCAGGACAAGGCAATGGAGAGAGCACATCGGCGCCATTACTGTACGTGGTTATATGAAGAACTCTTAAAATGACATGTTCTGTGTTCTGTGTACTAGACATGATTTGCTGTGTCATGGCCGCGCTTGGCGGGTTTGTGACTTGGCTTAGATCAGTCTAGTGGCTACCCAGGTAGACGACCAATATAGTCGCCATCCAAGTTGCTAGCTCACATAGAACGACAGGTTTCTAATTCCACTTGAACAGTGTTTATTTGAACCATTGCAGTACTAGATCGAAAGATCAAGTGTGTAGAGTCAAAAGACCAAAGCAGGAGAGAGTCGGAGTGACTCTCTCAGAATCGAGAGGAGTAGTGAGCTCCCCGAGAATCGAGGATGAATGTTAGCAAAACAGCTCCTTATATATGCTACATTATGTGATCAAAAGTATACAGTGGCAAGAATGCGTAAGGATTATTTCTATATTACAAACAGTGGTGCAATATGTGCAATCAGCCAAACTAGAATATAGTACAAAGAATGATCAATCAATACGGGGAGCTTGCTCACCCACATTACATGAAAGGACTCCGAGGCTCTTCGTGCGACGGGGCCTGGAGTATGCTGTCGGAAGTTGCTGCAGCTAGAGCACGCCGCCTCCGTACGCTGCCTTGGTCGTTGGTCACCCTTCATCTCCTGCCCGTAGGCTCTTCCCTCTCATTACCCCGTAGGGCGCTGCACGGTCAAGCCGTGACCTCTCCCAAAAAGGGATAACGGAGTCCGCAGTGCGCGAAGCACTTGCAGGACCCTTTACGTCGTACGACGCGAGAAGAGGTGCCATGCTTGCTCGACTAACAAAGGTATCAGCTCCCTTGCAGGACTAAGCAGGGTCCCCTCAAGCTCAACAGTGTAGTGAGTACAATGCTGACGACTTGTACTGAAGGTGTAGCCGCCGTACGACAACACTTGTAACTCGAGGCCACGAGTTGTAAGCCATGATTGCTCAACTAACGAAAGTGCCAAATCCTTCGCGGGACTAATCATGGTTCTTACAGAACTCTAGAATATTTCGGAGCCCAGCTTTTGGCTGCTGAACTCAATGCATGGTCGCTTTCACGACGAGTCTGATCCGGGTCATGACAATTCCCCGGCCTCTCAAGAATCACGTCCCCGTGATCTCAACTAACATTAAAGTCAGCGAGTCGTGACGGTAACCGCCTAGCTCTCGTTGGCCAAGCCAACGGGTTCTGCACCGCAACAGGCACGGGCATAGAGTACGAAATGTGGCTCCACAGGCGGGACATTTCCATCAAAAAAATTTCCAACTTCAAAATGAAACTGGTACTGCTCCACTATCGTAGAGATGAGCCTGGTGCTGATGATCAACACGCAGCTTGTCATGTACAACTAAATGCACGTTGCAAATCTTCACGCAAAGCGTATACGTATGACAGTTCGCCATTTCGTGTCATCTCAGATGAATGTAGACCATAGGCCATAACGTGTGGTCGACACACCCTTCTACCACGTAGGTATCCGGTTCAGTACAAAAACTGCTGCAGAGCTCCAGGAGCCATTTCATAGATTTGGTGGTATCCAACGAATCGGTTCCACCCACACTCTACCCATTACAAAAGACCTTGGCGACCTCGCCAAGACTTCCACGGTAGGTTCATTGCTGCCAGCAAGAACAGACACAATGGCATACGCCTAGTAGCCTGTGCAACAGGACCACGATCACGTGTCTCAATTGTGTGGTGTAGCACCGAAGTGCGACCAAGCTCAAATGGGTTCAAAGCGAACGCATCTCGATACCGAAGCACTAAGGCTTGCAAGCAGTGGATCTCCTCGCAGGAGATACCAGATTGTCCCAGAGATGTCTCATTACCATCTCTTCCGACCCCCACTTCCGTGTGTTCCAGGTCCGAGTCCCAGCTCGTCCACACACCTAGGCTCCAGGATCGAGTCCAGCTCGTCCAACCTACAGGCTCCAGGGTCGAGTTCGTCCTCGCCCAACCTCAAAGGTTCCATGGATGAGTTCGTCCTCATCCAACCTTTCCGGGGGTCCACAACCGGACATCTTGCGCCAATGCGCAACTGCTTCCAGACCCCGAGAGAGTCCTCTGTCTCAGCTATTTGAACTGATTCCTCTCCCTGGCCATCAGCCAGAGTGTCTTCGGTCACGATGCTCATGACCTCAGATATTGGTTCTAACCGACCAATCTGCATTGCCCTCTCTAGAGCCACTGCCTCGTCAGAGTAATTCAACACCCGTACGGGAACACCATCCACCGTAGGGCTCACTAGCGCATGCGCCATCATGACATCATTCATTCCTTGAAAACACCCATCAGGTATCGTCAAGGCACAGGTCGGCAACCCTTCCGACGTGTCTAGCACGGCGTTAACCGTCACCTCCGAAAAGGGAGTATCACTTCACGCCTCCGCAAGCGAAGAACGTGCTCTCGTTTGCCATCACCATCATGGCTTGGCGGAACGACGTCAGCTTTAGAAGCTTTAAAATGCAATGCTCCACCACCCGAAGTGATCTCGCAAGGAATTGGGACAGCACATCGCGTCCAATGCCAGAACCAGTAACCAACATCATACTCAGTACGTGACGAAACACCACAGGGTGCGGACGTCGACAGATCCGACACCAAACAGGCATCGCCCAACACAGAAGTGCTGGTTTCAGGTGGGCATCAGCTCACTAGTGATTTCTATCACACTCCAATCAAAACATTCGAGATCCGCATCAACGAACTCAAATCAGCAGTTGTTCAAGCTCTCTGCAGAACTTGTTACTGTATCATCGTTTCAGCCAGCATCTCAACTGATGCGCCCAGTTTCGAAATCTGGCTTCGTGACTCCGTCACACGACAAGGACATAGTCCTCTTGACTGTTTTTTGAACCGTCAAAGTTCAAAAGAACAGCAACACTCCTCAACTGCAGCTGAGGGCAACGTAGAAGCTAAGCTTCATGCAGTCATCGATCCTGCCACTGCAAGACGACTCTAAAAGTCTAAAAGCATTTCGCTTCTCGAGCAGTTTCTGTGCAAGCGCTGACAAAACAGTAGAGTTTCCTCACTGCACGTCCTAGCAAGAACCTCTGTGGGTTCGAACAATGTGCCGTCTACACCGCAAATCGAGTGCAGCTGACACATATCTCAGACCAACAAGTGGTGCGGGAGTCGAACTCTCGTCGGCGGCATGACCGACTTTCGCCAGGTCTTCCGGAAAAAGTTGGCACGCCAACTAGTAGCAACAGCTACAAAACAGAACGAGTTCACGTTCCATGTGCACGCACTCAGACAGAGTGTTCAACTGAACGGACCAAGGCCAGAACAGAACAAAATAGTTCGCTTCCGAATCCACTTGAGAACTGCATGCAGCCTCGTGAAATCGACATCAAATTCACACCTCTGCGTGCTCGAGTAAACAAGAGCTCAGAGTTCAGCATGGACCAGTGCACACCGAGTTACGACTACTCTGCCGGAGCAACAGCAAGACGCAACTTGGATCCTGGTCACAGCACCAAATGTCATGGCCGCGCTTGGCGGGTTTGTGACTTGGCTTAGATCAGTCTAGTGGCTACCCAGGTAGACGACCAATATAGTCGCCATCCAAGTTGCTAGCTCACATAGAACGACAGGTTTCTAATTCCACTTGAACAGTGTTTATTTGAACCATTGCAGTACTAGATCGAAAGATCAAGTGTGTAGAGTCAAAAGACCAAAGCAGGAGAGAGTCGGAGTGACTCTCTCAGAATCGAGAGGAGTAGTGAGCTCCCCGAGAATCGAGGATGAATGTTAGCAAAACAGCTCCTTATATATGCTACATTATGTGATCAAAAGTATACAGTGGCAAGAATGCGTAAGGATTATTTCTATATTACAAACAGTGGTGCAATATGTGCAATCAGCCAAACTAGAATATAGTACAAAGAATGATCAATCAATACGGGGAGCTTGCTCACCCACATTACATGAAAGGACTCCGAGGCTCTTCGTGCGACGGGGCCTGGAGTATGCTGTCGGAAGTTGCTGCAGCTAGAGCACGCCGCCTCCGTACGCTGCCTTGGTCGTTGGTCACCCTTCATCTCCTGCCCGTAGGCTCTTCCCTCTCATTACCCCGTAGGGCGCTGCACGGTCAAGCCGTGACCTCTCCCAAAAAGGGATAACGGAGTCCGCAGTGCGCGAAGCACTTGCAGGACCCTTTACGTCGTACGACGCGAGAAGAGGTGCCATGCTTGCTCGACTAACAAAGGTATCAGCTCCCTTGCAGGACTAAGCAGGGTCCCCTCAAGCTCAACAGTGTAGTGAGTACAATGCTGACGACTTGTACTGAAGGTGTAGCCGCCGTACGACAACACTTGTAACTCGAGGCCACGAGTTGTAAGCCATGATTGCTCAACTAACGAAAGTGCCAAATCCTTCGCGGGACTAATCATGGTTCTTACAGAACTCTAGAATATTTCGGAGCCCAGCTTTTGGCTGCTGAACTCAATGCATGGTCGCTTTCACGACGAGTCTGATCCGGGTCATGACAGCTGTTAGTAGTCACCCATAGACACCGGTAGATCGCCCAGAGTGTGCAACTCCTGACACCCTTTCTATGTGGTTCGCCGATGGCGAAAACTCGCATCACGTGGTGTAGTTTCGTGGTTGTATGTTTCCAGCCCGTTTTTAGCGAGCAGCGGAGTAATAAAAAAAGCACTCTCTGACAGAAACTCCCTGCATGTATGCAAATCCCCAGCATGATCATGGCAGATATTTGGATTGCGCGCACGCTATCCTTCGTTTGTGCGTGGTACGAAACCTACCTGAAACACGTGATGTGAGTTTTCGCCGGCGGAGACCCCATATGCAGAGTTGCACTCTTGGGAGGCTAGATACCCTTGATATTACCAAGAGTACATAACCCCCAAGAGTGTGCAATTGCCTGCACAACCTCTATGCTGTGCTGCGACGGCAGAACTTCACATCACGTGATATAGTTCAAAAGGTTACGCTGGCAAACAGTGCAAAGTGACCACAAGAGAGTTGAGCCCAAAGCTGGGTTGTGTACAACCCTGTATCTATGGGTTGGTTCACATATCGCTGGGAGTGAACGGGAGTGGGCCTCTTGCAACCTCTCCCGGCGCATTACAATTATGTGAACCAGTGCAGTCGTAACAAAATCATACAGTAAAATGTCGCAAGGGACCGCCGGCAAAGTTGGACAGTGCCCAACTCTTGCGATCTGCCCCGGCACCGATCCCGTACGATTTTGACCAAAAGTGGTTTGTGAACCGTTTGCGCTGGTGATCGCCGGCTGCCGGAAGCCAGCCTTTGTCAAAATTTCTAACCAAGGCTCGTCCTAAATTTTCCTAAATTGAAGCTAGAGATGAGGTTCGTTCGCCATTCTTGTAATCGCTTCAAGGTGGCAAATAAGTCAGCATACCAACCCGTCCTTTTCGGATGATCTGCTTGAGTGCTGTGCAACTTATGAGACAAATACAATTGAAACAAGTAAAAAATACGACGGACACATTGGCAAGTTCTTGTGACTTCATCAACGTTTGCATGCATAATTTCGACACCATTGCTTACTAGACTGCAATAAAATGGGTAGAAGTAGTTTCCTGATCTCCAGTAAAAGGTAGCAACCAGTGGCCATCACCGAAAGACCTTGAACTACTGAAGAAACAAAGAATTCAAGCTTCAATTGGCAAACCTGTCGTAGCATTTGGACACATTCTGTACTACTTTGTAGTAGATTTGGTACTCGAACCGTATGCGCAACGTATCGGGAGCTGGCTCACCGCCGATTTTGCTTATGTGAACCAGCCCTATCATGCACAGAGTGCAAAAAATGTGTACGGGTTCATCACGTGATGTGAAGTTCTGCCGTCGCAGACCCCATAGCTGGAGTTGCACACTCTTGGGGGTTATGTACTCTTGATATTACGCGCATAACAATTTGAAATAGGCGGACCAATCAACATAATTATTCCTTTTTATGGCAATATCTAGCAGAGGATATGTAGAATGGTAGTAATGCTATGTGCTTGGAAACAGTTTGAGTTGACTGCATATAGCAAAAGCACATCAACCCCAAGAGTGTGCAGCTCCCCTATCCATGGTCTCCTGACAGAATTTCAATTTCAGGTACTACAACTTATAGTAGGTTATTTGACATCATTTGTTATTATGCACTGAGCAGTGTACACGTATAATTATGATCAGATATATCGTTGACTACAGTGCGTTTCAAAAATATAGACGCGTGATTTCAAAGAACCGTTAGGCCAGCATCTATGCCACATAAAATCTGTGATCACTTTGTGCATACAAATTTCGAAATTTGTCGTTTGTTATCTGATCGCAAGTCTATAATTATGAGAATAATTGGGGGAAGGACCTGAGCAATATTCCGAAAAAAAGCTCCAGGCAAATTTGAAATTATTTCAAATATACCATACGTCTATATTTTTTGAAATGGACTGTAGTGGTGGACAAATCCTCATTCGATCCAGTACAAACTAGAGCAAGGAAACACGTGTGTGTGTGTGTGTGTGTGTGTGTGTGTGTGTGTGTGTGTGTGTGTGTGACTTGTTGACACCCAGTACAGTACAGTCACTCATGCGAGGACCATTGCATCGTAAGAATGACGTCAACTAACTTGAAATTCTGTCGGGACAGCACAGCATTCGGAGTTGCACACTCTTGGGGGCTAGGTACTCTGTATATACTGTTACACAGGGCAAACTGCAAATGACTTGGATTGAGGATGAACACTGGCGCAGCTCTGGACTTGATACTAACAATCATGGCTGCACCCGTAACGTGGCATTCTTTTCTTTTCCTGTGTGTGTGTGTGTGTGTGTTTGTGTGTGCATGCGTGCGTGCGTGTGCGTGTGGCACGGTGTGTTTTCTGCTGGAATCTCAGTGGAGGTCCCGTTGCCTACATTGCATGCTAACTACATACAAGAGCCGGACGGCATGCGGGACCTGGCTCTAACAGCCATCCACTACAATGTGGCAAGTGATGTGCTGCGACAGAAGGGCTTACTGCTCACGACGCCATTGAACATTCGCTACAAAGACGGTGACTTTGTCCACCGCGGTAATATCGTTTCACCGGCGACGGTAAGCTCCAAGCCGCAGCCAGTATGAACAATCATGCGCTGCGACTATGCGTTTGGGTTGCCCGTAAAACTGTCCCCGGGGAAAATTGCGATTCCGCGGCCGCGTTTTTTTCCGCGTTTTTAGCGATTTTTTAAAAGACCGCGTTTCCGCGTTTTTCCCACGTTTTTTGAACTTTTTGGTGCACTACACGTACACACAGTGCACTGTTCGGTCAGCAACGTCTCATCGTGGCGGCTTTTTACTCAAATATGACGAGTGCTTACACCAGAGACTTGTAACTGATTGATTTTACTACATACTCACTGAAAAATGCCGCACATCAATATTATTCACCGCATATTTACCGCATATTTACCGCAAATTCACCGCAAATTATGCCATATTATGCCGCGTTTTTCCCCGCGTTTTTTTGCAATTTTTTCCGCAATTTTCCCCGGGGACAGGTAAAAGAGGCTGCTCCGTACTATGTGGGACTCATGTCAGACATCATGCACTGGGACTAGGTATGATTGTGTAATCCTGTACTTAGCCTCGCCTACCGTATTTTACCAGTTACAAGTCGATTTCCCGGTTCTGTGGAGTAAGGTGGCTACACCCCGGTTGTGAGGCCAGCTCCTAGCAATGCGCAAGTGCCGTGTGTGAGTGTGTGTGTGTGTGTGTGTGTGTGTGTGTGTGTGTGTGTGTGTGTGTGTGTGTGTGTGTGTGTGTGTGTGTGTGTGTGTGTGTGTGTGAATTGCTTCAAGGTACCAGTGCATCTAGGTCTGCTTCTATCAAAGCAGCGTGCTGTCTATACTGGTTACCCCAGCAAGTGTAGGGTGTGCATAGGTAACTGTCTTGGCCGTTTTATGCCGATGTACTCCGTGTGGTGTAGACCAGGTGTGCATTGGTGGTCGATTCACATGGCTTCGCCAGTTGTGTGGATTAGACAGTTATCTGGCGCAAGTCTTGATCTGTCTCATTCAGATCTTGTTCGCTATCGTTGCTATAACTACCGTATTTTCCGGAGTATAGTGCGCACTTTAGATGTGCTATTTTAGGCCCTAAATCGCAGGTGCGCACTATGCTCCGAATATGAAATGCATGTACTTCAATGAAGATTGAAGTGCGCACCCCCAATGAAGATTGGGGGTGCGCAATATACAAAGGTGCGCACTATACTCCGAAAAATACGGTATATATAAAAATAGAAAATCTGTGGGTGCACATCCAGTGCATTTGCAGATTTGCGTGCTTCTCTTGCGACGGGCGTATACATGGTACATGGTGTGTGTGCGTGTGTGCGTGTGTGCGTGTGTGTGTGTGTGTGTGTGTGTGTGTGTGTGTGTGTGTGTGTGTGTGTGTGACTGTGTGACTGTGTGTGAGTGAGTGACTGTGTGTGTGTGTGTGTCCCATATGGTGCAGTGGTATGTGCAGCGATTTCCAATCGATAGGTCGCGGGTTCGATTCACGACGATTATGCCACACACGTCTTTCTTCTCTTTCTCAGACTCCTCCTGACTTTTCTTTCATTCTCCTGGGTGGTTACCAACAGCCAGTGCAAGCCGGAGTATGTGATCACGGCTGTTCCGAGTGCGACATTTATCAATATGGCGGCGTACCGTAGCAACCCGCATCGCAACAGCTCGCGTACGCACAGCGTGCCGACACGTGCAGTCTTTCTGCACATTTTTCAAAGTTATCGAAGAAAGTTTTTGTTTTGGGGCGATGGATTCGTGCCTTGGAGAGGTCGTATGAGGCCATGCTGGAGGAGAATAAGTCTACCAAGACCTGGAAGCCTCCCTTCGGCGAAGTACTGAAGTTAGTATGTCCTGGAGTCAATACAGGAATTGTTTTCAAGACGATGCAGTGTAATAAATTCTAGTAATGTAGCCGGTGCATCATGCAATTAGTTGTGTTTGAAACTTCGGAACAAGAAGTGGGCACGTTTGCTTGACTCACTACCATCATGACGTGAACAGATGGAACCCCACTGCTCTTATTCTAGAACATGTTCTCCCCTGAGGACAGCTTACAGCCAGATTTCCGTGCATAAGAAAAGAGCACAAATAAATCGTTAGACTGATTGCAATTCATTTTGGAGAAGGAGAAGGATAGAATTCGATCGTCCGCTACACTCTCAACGCAAAGTTGATGACATAGCAGCTACATGTACGTCTCTTCATGCGTGTGCTCTTCACCTTGGGATCAATGTGAGGATTTTAGGATTGCTCGAAATCAGATTCTGTATACCGTATTATCTCTAATATAAGCACAGTCTCCAATAATAGCACGTCTCCAATAATAGAACACCTTGGGGCAGCATTCAAAAAATAAAGTGCTCAGTCTCCATTATAAGCACACTGTGTAAATTCATTATCTGTACCAGCGAAAAAACCCTGAAATGTGTGTGTCATACATAAATTTGGCATGGCAACATGCCTCTGAAATGAGGTTGAAATAATAATGGAACAGTCTCCAATAAAGGAACGTCTCCATTAATAGCACGGGGCGGAGGTACATTGAAAAAATAAAGGACCGTGCTTATATTAGAGATAATACGGTACTATTGGACAGCAGTTTCTGCATTGCACATGCTCCACAGTACTCATCGGCAAGGATGTTGAATTTGCGTGTAACCCTTCACCACCCTACTCTCCATACTATTCCAGATCAGCACTAACTGAACTTTGAAGTGTTTCATTTCCAGTAGAATGTGCTCCTCTAGTAAGTGCGGCATTGGAGGCGGTGATATTTATTGCCACAGTTGCACTGCTGATCTTCGTCATGAAAGAAGCAATGGATGATGATCAAGTCAACCAGTGGGCTTGCAGTGATAAGCAAAGTACCACAATACATCATCAGGTGTCATAGCATGGCGGAGTTGGTTGCCCGCAACGCTTCCAGTTGGAGACTGGAAGATATCCTCTATTTGCGCTCCAACTTTTAAAGCACATGGACCTGCTATAGGTGTTATTCTTCTATCAATGCTTGTTTCAAGTTACAGAATTATTTAGCTTCTTACAGCTTTGATTTAATTCGCCGTATTGTAATTAAAGAAGAGGTTGATGCGACTTCGGCGATACTTGGGGAATTGTGTGTTGCTCCCTACGTGGGGGCTTGCGCTATTCCTGCCGACTTGAATTCTCACTTGACCGACTTGTTATTTTAAAATGAATTCATGGACATCTGTCAATTCAGCAGGTGAACTGCATTGCCATCAAGCCCTGAGCCAGCTCCATAGGAATGGCACGGTCATGAAGATGCGTGATGCTGTGTAACCTTATTCGCATCAGAATAATAACCTGGTTGTTTCGGCTTCACACTCCGGTAGCAACAGATACTCTGCATAATGCAGCTTGTACAGTTGTCCTCACTAAAGAAGAAAGCAGTTTAGGAGGGACTCTAGTGAGGAGTGTGCGAGGATAGCCTATTAGTGTTCTACATAATCATTTGCATATTGAACATGTTACATGTAATTATCATGAACGCCGAGAGTGGTAACACCGGGTACGGCCATCACCAGCGGCTGCGGCCCTGTCCTGAGTGCCATGCTGTGCTTAGTGCTGATGTAGTGCAAGATATATAAGCTGCATTATGGTTGTCGTTTGTTGTTGTTCAATTACTTGAAGTATTTCAGTATGGTCTTTACGCATGCAAGTGTGTGCTTTTCAACAGGATCGTCGAAAGACTACATTGTGCGTGGCCTAAATCTGCAGTACCACTAGTAATACAAAAAACCCATGCCTATGTGTGTACATGTAAGGCCTCGGACAGATGGGGAATCTTGCATCTCTGACATTTAAAATCTCTACACAATGTCCTGTTTCTACATACATTTCGAAAGCATGAATTTCAAAAAATGTTCATTGGATGCATGTCTGATTCGTACTTGCTAACATCCAGAACGAAGCATGCACGGATCCCTCCTATGGCGGACGAAACCGGGGTCTTCGTTAGACATTGATGCAGGAGAACACACCTCCACTCGTCCTGCATATATCAGCAAACACTTGCAATTGACGTCCAAGTACGCCACGCAAATCGACTTGGGCACGAAAACGATAATCTGGGCGGCAATGAAAATATAACTACGACGTAGGAAAAGGACAAACCTTTCAATGAAAATTGGAGTGAAGGCTGCCAAAAATTCTGCACCCCTTAGGAGGAAGCCTCGAATGTGAGCCAATTCTGATAAACGCCAATGGCCGGCACGGCGAGGAAGAACGAAACGAAAAAGATCGTAACTTCACTTTCCCATTGCGCATTTTGACGATCAAAATATCTGCTTGCGCAGCTTGAAGGCAGGAAGGTGAATTCGCTTAGACTTCGCGAATCCAGCGTAGAAAACGGCTGGAATCGACAGAAACATAGGCGAAACCTTGCCGAATATTTCCAGAGATTTGAAAAAGGCAGCGAGGTCGCGTACGACAGCATCATGGATCACTGGGGCGACGGGAAAATGTCGTACCGTACATAATGTCGCTGGATTATGCATGCATAACAGCCGTGTGATGTGATGCGTGTGCGTGAAAAAAAATTAAAAAAATTAAAAAGACCACAAAGTAGGGATTCACTGGCCAGAAAAGCCACTTCATAGCTGTGTGGTGTAGACCAGGCTGAATAGTGGCGGTCAATTCTTCAGCCTTGCAAGCTGTTGAATGGTGCAATCCCAGCACATGGCTTCTGCTGTAGCATCGCTATCATTGCCTCCGGCGATGGGCGTCTAATGGTCCAATGGTGTGTGTGTGTGTGTGTGTGTGTGTGTGTGTGTGTGTGTGTGTGTGTGTGTGTGTGTGTGTGTGTGTGTGTGTGTGTGTGTGTGTGTGTGTGTGTGTGTGTGTGTGTGTGTGTGCCAGCTAGTTCAGTTGGTAGGTACACTTATGCCTGATTGTGTTGGGTCTGTTGCCAACAGGCTCGGCTGCTTGAAGGTGTAATGTTGTACCTGCCACCTTTGTTGGTTTAGCCACTCACCATGCTCACACCAAGAGTATTATAACCCCCCAAGAGTGTGCAACGGCAAAAACTCACGTCACGTGTCTCAGATAAGTTCGTACTATGTACAAACGAAGAATTAGCGTGCGCGCAATCCGAACATCTGCCATGATCATGCTGGGGATTTGCATACCCGCGGTAAGTTTCTGCCAGTGAGTGCTTTTTTGATTACTCTGCTGCTCGCTAAAAACGGGCTGGAAACGTACAACTGCGACACTGCACCACGTGATGTGAGTTTTCGCCGTTGGCGTACCCCATAGAAATGGTATCAGGAGTTGCACACTCTTGGGGGGGGGGGGGGGGGGGGGGAGGTTCTATACTCTTGCTCACACTAGTAGCAAGTATTACCTTCACTGGGGCAGGGGTAACTGCAGTTAGATCCCGGGACGGATGCCCTGATGCCGTCAATCCTTTTTCTGCACCTTGTCCTCACCCACTTACTGAGGTGTGGTGAGCCCATAAGTGGGATCATTTTCAAGTCCACCCAGAGTTTTGGGGGTTTCAGGGGGTGTCGGCCGTTGGGCGGTCCACTAACCAATTGAGTCATCTTTCCAAGATTCATTTTGAGTCTCTCTCCCCTCTCGCAGGGGGGGGGGGGGGGGGACTCACGTGACCAGTTTTGGCAGTGAGCAACAAGTACAGTACAGTGTGTGCGTGTGTGTGTGTGTGTGTGTGTGTGTGTGTGTGTGTGTGTGTGTGCGCGTGTCCGAGTGTGTGCATGCATGAATGGCTGAATATGTGTGTATTCATGTTGTGGTACTCATTCTTCAGGCTCAGACTCGACCGTCAATGTTCTATAAGCCTGGTAGTGATGACACACTGTATACCATGATCATGACAACACCAGGTGAGCTCCGCCGCGCATCTTACTTAGCTGCTACATTCCAATGCTCCTCAAGTACCATCTTCTGGGAAGCCCATGTCAGTTTTGGACTGCCTGGAGAAGTTACTTCTCCTTACCAGTGTCTATTCTAGTGTGTACATGTACCAGGAATAATTCTTATTTCCTGCCTTTTTGTCGCGGATAGCTACTGCGGTGTGCAGTTTCGTGGGGTTTTGTAAATGCCTACTAACTACAGTAAAACCTGTAATGGCGATCACTCGGATATGGCGACCACTCGACCATGGGGACCACTTTTCCTTGTCATATACACGTTCACATTCAAAATAGCTCGGACAAGGCGACCACTCGCTCAACGCGACCGACGGCCACCCGACCGCGCTGCACCCTGCTAGTACATGTACATGTACCATGCATTGCACTATGCACCATGCATGCTAGATCTACTATGCATGGTGCACCATGCATAGTAGATCTACGCGTCAGTGCAGGAAGTGTAGATGTATGTACCGTATTTGCTGGTGTATAGTGCGCAGCTTGAGCAGTGAATTTTGAAGCTCGAATCTGTAGTGCGCACTCTACACCGAATACGAGAATCTAGTACAAAAGTGCCAGAGTTCAAGAGTTCAAGTGCCCACTATACACGTAATGCACTGTATCGTACGGAGCGAGTGCTCAGGTTCATCGACGTTCGAGAAACATCCACGGAAAAACGATGTTGTTTTCATGTTCACAGTTCGTAATTCCATCAATTTCATAGTCATAGTCTGACTTACCGGAACATATTCTTAAGTTTCACCATCCTTTGGCGAGATCAATTTCAGAACCAAATATCCCCGATTTGACTGCGCATAATAGCACATTAGAGCTTGCGGTAATGTAGGTTAACACATTGCACAAGCCACCACTTCACACGCGCTCCAGTACAGCGGCTTCCAAAGAGCCCGCAGATCCCACGCTATTCATTGATGCATGTCAAGTAACACGTACATGCACGCTGTGGTGGCATGTAACATGCGTACGCAGGAACTCACCTGAACTCGCCAGCCAACCAGCCATATGCGGCTGCAGCACACATCGGAGCTTGAACCCGTAACGCATACACCATACTTCGCGCTGGCCGTATTGCTACTTCATATTTGCTTTGCTTGGGTAGTGAGAAGAACACCGGTTTGTTCCTTTCTCACCCACCCACCTCTTCCCATCTATGAATAATATTGATATCCTTGATTCAACACAGGTATCATAATTCATACAAAACGAAAATAAATAGGAATGCTGGGCCAGCTATCTCCTCTCATCTGGCAATTATCACGGCCTTCGGCCATCACACTCATACTCCCACACTCCTGCCTCCTAACGGGCATTGCACTTCGTGCGTGGGCCGTCCACACTCCGTCCATTTCATGGGCGCCCATCTCATGGGCTGCACTTTGTGCGTGGACATACATACACACTATCATACAGGCCGTCCACACTCCGCCCAGTTCATGGGTGCCCATTTCATGGGCTGCACCTCGTGTGCGTGGGCCGTCCACACTCCGTCCATTTCATGGGCGCCCATCTCATGGGCTGCACTTTGTGCGTGGACATACATACACACTATCATACAGGCCGTCCACACTCCGCCCAGTTCGTGGGTGCCCATTTCATGGGCTGCACCTCGTGCGTGGACTATCCTACATGATTATCACATGCCAGATTCGGTTGCCCAGCACTCCATGAATCCTCCATATGATGTGTGCTCTCCACTGGTCTGCAATAGCGAGTGCATGCGTGTTAATACACCGAATAGAGCCATTTTGTGTGAATTTGTGGTTGAAGATTGGGGGTGCGCGTTATACAAAGGTGTGCGTTATACTCCGTCAAATACAGTACATGGTGCATGCAAGACACTTTTAACAGGTCTGAGGCCCCAAGCACATGAGTCGTGCTATAGTAGCATACAATGTACTTCGAAGTAGGTGTGTGCAGTGTGATACACTGATCAAAATGATATATCATAATAATGGTCACGTGACCCACTGAACCTGGATAGGAAGACCACCTGGCCAAGGTGACTACTTTTTCTTGTCCCTTGAGTGGTCGCCTTAGACAGGTTAACTTGGCATATGCTCGCAGATTTTATCAATTTTTATGGCATAATGTGTGACCGGAAAAACAAACAAAGGTGACAATGTGAGCCAGAAATTGTTAGCGTTAGCTGCATCCGCACCGCTAGTGTCAACTGTGCTGACATCCGCAACACAGGGCAGAGGTAGCCTGCACAATATCCCTGTGCTATGCCGTGTCCACCACTGTGTGTGTGGGTGGGTTTGTGAGTGTGTGTGTGGGGGGGGGGGGGGGGGGGATGTTATCACGCAACCTGTCTCCAGCAGTCTGTGCCGATCTAACATGAAACGTACCAGCAACAGGCAAGCGAACACGGACCAGGCCTGCAACGGATCCACTGGAGCTACAGACGCTACCTTTGTCCCAAACACGTGAGACAGCGACATCTAGTGCTGCTAGCCCCATTGTACACTTCACTGCCTGACGCAACAACAAGTCACACATTCAATACCATTGTGCGCAATCACCATGCTGGCATTAACATGTTCAATTTCACCAGGCGATAGCAGATATATAGCACTGGAGCTTGCCATCAGTGGATTAAAAACAGCACCCAGAGGTATAGCTGCACATTACATCAGGACACACTACTTTATTTTATGGGTCTTTCTGTACCTGACAGTTGTGATGAAACTCCTAATCGTACTCACAAGTAAACACCTCCTCTTTTCACCGCCTACAGTTTGTTGAGCTGCATAGCTAGAATTGAGTCTTCAAAGTTCATTTCGTATAATTCTTTACAATAATTATGTGACTCATGAGACTCTGCTTTTTGTTGTTGTTACACGGCTGCCCAGATGGAAACATCTTTGCTTACCGGGAAGAGGTGTTGCACTGGATGGCGTAAGTCGTGCTTTCAACAGTGTTGGGGGGGGGGGGGGGGAGAGAGAGTTCTCATGAAATAGACCATATTCTCCGCGTTCAACGCTGCTCTTTTTTCACGGAAAACGAAGCCATGACTTCCCCCATGGGGGGCTTATGCCCCAAACGCTCATTTTCATGCAAATACGAACCAAAATAAGACATTTTGCTTCGGAGAATGGGATGCGGCTTGAACACCGCTGCAGATTTTTTTTAATTCACGGTTCGCGTCAGATTCGGCTAGAGGCCGAGTTTTCCGCATCCGAGGAACGTCACCACCCTTCAAGGATCAAGGCGCAGATGCAGAATGGGATTTTCGGTCTTTGACCACTTGCTGGTGAGCTGATCTACTCACCTCCCACCGCTGCAGATTGAACCCTGGAAAATACAGTGGGTGACATTTTGTAAAAAGGAAAGGGACATATGGATACGAGTTAACCCTTTACCATCCGTGCGTACTTGAATCGATCTCTAGAGATCGATGCACATGCATACACTAAAACATTCGTAACTCAATTGATACTTGGCGGAATTTAAACAAATAAGTATCTAGGAAGAACCCGAAAAGCCCAGCTTTCCATTGCGTCAATCGGTGAAGAGCTACGATGCCGCATTCCAAAGATATTGCGCTCGACATTTCAGCCACGGTAAAAGTCAAATAATTAATTTCTTTCCCAGTGACTGACCTTGAGCGGGGAATTTCCCCTCTCCTGACATGCTGAGCCACTTTGGCATGCTTTGAGCACGTGGACAGCATGAAAAGAAACTCAAGCAAACATTTGGACTGTTTACGATGAAGGAGCTAGAAATGGCTGGCGAGGAGAGAACTTCCTCGTATATCCAGCGATGGGGTGTATTTGAAGCTCCCTGGCACTGGATATGTGATCCCGGTAGTGTCCTGTTTGAGCTCAATGTACGCAGCTCGTGGAGAGCTTTCCAGGATGCTCAAGATTGTGAAAATTGGTTGATTAGAACCAAAGATATTCTCAGAATAAGGTGAAAAATATTGCATTTGGGACTGCTGAGGAATTTTGGTTGGATGGTAAAGGGTTAAAGGGGCACTCCGGCTTCATTTTTGACGCCGAGTTTTCGATGCCAAGACGAAGGTTGGTGAAAGAGAAGACCCCTCGAACAAGAACGAGTCTCCAGAAGCGATCGAGTCGAGCAGGAAGACGACTTTTGAATTTCGCCGAGCGAGCGCTGATGACGTAATGAGGGATTAGCTTGCCAGTGGAAATGCATCTGCGCCCATACATTTCACATATTTTTTGGCCAATTTTCAATCGAAGAGGAGGTTGTTTTCTATGTTCTTTCAACGTCGTGAGCGATTCCGTCTTCTATACCCTTCCAGGTATCCTGAAGGTCCTCCAGAGGAGAATTTATCTCCAGCAAAGCGTTGTTGATCCGCTAAATTCGTCTCGAGACATATTCAACCAGTGCAGTGCTGATAAAAGTAGAATATTGAATCTGTGATAATTGTCGATGATGGAGAGAGAGGTTGATAGCCGCTGTCGCAGGGAAAGTGAAGCAGCTGGAAGTAACGACGGGGAGCTTGTTAGCATCACATGAGCATCCAGACTTCAAAGCAGCTTGACGGAATCGGGGAGTACTGACTATTTGTCTCGCCCTCAGTTTAGTGAATTTTATGACCAGAAATGATTCGATCAGGATCCCTTCTACAAGATGTGTAGTGTAGTACAGGTGATTTCTGAACTTGACGATGTGGAGACGGACCAGTAGACCTACCAACAACGTGTACCTGCAGGAAATTCACACAAGGCTATTTCTATCCTCTTCAGTGGCTGTTGTTTTTTAGTAAAAATATGTTCACTTCTCTCAACACACTCCTGCATGGCAGCAAGAAGGTGCGCTGTGGAATTCAACGCCACAATCTTCGCCCAGCTGTGGATGAAGCATGATCAAGTCATGGCAGTACATATACTTGAAACAGATGAGAAATTGAAGTTCATTTGTGATGGGAAGTTTGACAGCCCCAGTGACCGAGTCGAGCGTTGTCTTTTGCCGTGGCACAAATTGCTGAAGAATCCGAGATGGTCTTGGAATTATGCACATGGATACTACCAGAAATAATGGTGGCATGAACCATTGTGGAATGGGACAGCTCACGGAGAATACTGGAATAGCTCAAGTATCTCTAGGTGATTGTAAATCCTGTTCTGGCTGATAGCTTCGGCCTGCTGCGCCCGTCCATGTACAATGATGGTAACATGCATTTCTGTTTTCTACATACATGTATTTGCCGGCTACTATACTGTGGTATTACAGTTGCAGGTCTCTTATATAGAAATATGTTCACCCCCCCCCCCCCCCCCCCTACATACCCACATTATAAATATGAACTAACAATTTCACTGTTGGACTCGCCGGCAGCTAGAGAGCAAAGGATTAATTTATTGCAAAGAAAAGGACGAGGGAACTACAAGTTACGCTATAATGTCCACGAACAATTTCACTGTATTTGAAATAATTTTGTTTGATACCCTGAGAACTCTGAAACTGTGCAGCACTGTGGATTATGTGGATACAACATTTATGGAAGGAAAAGTGGAATAATTTCTAACACATTGTTCAAATAATTATAGCACTGGATTGTTGAGATTATGAGCACATTCCAATCAGCACTCTACATATTTATAAGCGGTGGCAATCGTTAGGAATAGGTCGGGAGTTGTCAGAGTGCTCTAGTATTATGAGAGAATGTTTTGTTTGTCTAATCGACGGCTCGTTTGAAGCCAGAGTTGTTTGAACTTGTTTCAGTCGACTTGATTCTAGACAGTAGTCGAAGGAGTACTATGAAGTATACACCAGACGTAGTCCGTAAGGTATCTCGTGAGAATTCTGTCGGTACACATCAGGTGTCAGCTTGCAAAGATGGCTCCTCTCTGTTTCTTGAAAGCCGGTCTAGTTGGACTGTGGCTCCAGCGATTCCCTTCTCAGAGCAGATACCATACCCATGCATATTGGACAGACCTGTGTGCACAACAGAAATAGTGGAGAGAAATCTCTCAGCTCATAAACACATCAGTGAAGTTTGAACTGCCGTTGTTTGTGGCCATCAGTATAAACCTATCGACTATAAGAATAATGAGCAAAAAACCTCTATAACTACAGCTAGGGCCATGGAATTATAAAGCATCTAACTTAGGGAACTGCCAATTCTGGTCTGAGTTGCGTTCGAGGCCTGCAATTCATGATGGCTATCGTATGTTGCATTGACCAGAGATCATATAAAACTTCCAAATGCCACATTGAAACACGCACCACTTTCGAGTACTGTGGTATCCCCCACCAAATGGGCATTCGTTCCCGGGGTGACAGGCGTCACCATTCGTTATGCCTGGATCAGATTTCATTGACCCCAACTGTCATGAAGAATCATTTTACTTTGACTGGATTTCAGTACAAGTTGTAGAACTGCACAATCAATTTTGTTGTATTGGGGCAACCATTTCTCTACAAACGCTCTATTTGGAAAATAGAATTTTTTTATAAAATGCATATCCAAATTCCACATCTACCCAAATCGGAATACTTGATCACGTATTCAGTACTACACGGAACGGTTAGAAAACGCCAGGGAATAGGAATTTGCTAACGACAACTCCAGGCCAGGGTACTAGCATACGAACAAAACAAGATAAAAACTCACCAGTATACTTGTAATTGTAGTAATTCATGTCGGTGTAATATTCACGATAAGCAACGAGGCACCCTCCGATTTGGTCAAGCTGCTTTGAAGTCTGGTTGTTCAGGTGATACAAACGGGCTCCCCGTTGTTACTTCCAGCAGCTTCACTCTCCCTGCGACAGCGGCTATCAGCCTCTCTCTCTCCATTGTCGACAATTATCACAGATTCAACATTCTACATTTATCAGCACTGCACTGGGTGAATATGTCTCGAGACGAATTTAGCGGATCAACAACGCTTTGCTGAAGATAAATTCTCCTCTGGAGGACCTTCAGGGTACCTGGAAGGGTATAGAAGACGGAATCGCTCACGACGTTGAAAGAACATAGAAAACAACCTCCTCTTCGATTGAAAATTGGCCAAAAAGTGTGTGAAATGTATGTGCGCAGATGCATTTCCACTGGCAAGCTAATCCCTCATTACGTCATCAGTGCTCGCTCGGCGAAATTCAAAAGTCGTCTTCCTGCTCGACTCGATCGCTTCTGGAGACTCGTTCTTGTTCGAGGGGTCTTCTCTTTCACCTACCTTCGTCTTGGCATCGAAAACTCGGCGTCAAAAATGAAGCCGGAGTGCCCCTTTAAGAATAACTGTCCTCCATTTTAACTACAGTAAAACCTGTGACTACCGCCCACCCCTTGGTGCCAGCAAAAGCGGTCTTTAGTAGCAGGTGGTCTTTAGTTAGAGGTTTGCACCACGTGACCATATGTGGATCCCATTATAATGATATGTATGTCGAAATGCAGCTAATACAATTCCCCAGGACTTGCGTAATGTCATTCTTATTTCAGGTCAAACAACACTTGGAGAGAAAGACGGAGAGATGGGGAGAGAGACAGAGACAGACAGACAGAGAGAGAGAGAGAGAGAGAGAGAGAGAGAGAGAGAGAGAGAGAGAGAGAGAGAGAGAGAGAGAGAGAGAGAGAGAGAGAGAGAGAGAGAGAGAGAGAGAGAGAGAGAGAAGATTAATTTTTTGCAGACTTCAAATTCAGCTGCTACTTCTGAAGCCAGGAGTCAAACGTTCCCTGGGGAAGTTTCGTTTTGCGCTGGGCTTCAAATTCGTTCATGCGATCAATCGTACCGACTGTCCTTGTTGTGACTTCTCGATTGCTTGAACGCGATCCTTCAGCACCAGGACCTTGTGGTGCTGCTTTGTTTCTGGATTCCTTGATACCATCGTCGATCCGTCTGTATGACTGGGGTGACAGAGCCGCCCAGTCTTCGTTTCTCCTCCGAATAGTAACATCGATCAGAGAGCGCTTTCGATGCGCTCTCCAAGACGTTTCCTATCATGCTTTTTCTTGACAGCGCTTGAAATTTTGACAGGTGTAGTGCAGTCCACACCGACTCCACAGCCAAAATTACCTGCGTTCATTTGTTCAGCTGTAGTATCGAAAGATTCCTTTCAGGACCATGGAAAATCAGTAAAATTTCAAGAAGGAGCTTCGAGCAACATTTGATTTCCTACATCGCGGTCGCTAGTTACGGGTCAAAAATTGTCTTTGGGACAGGAAAAGGCGGTCGCTGGTCGCGTTCAGCAGGTAGTCGCTGGTCACAGTGCATTTTGAATGTGAGACCTTCCGTGCCTGGCCAAGTGGTCGGTAGTAGCAGGCTGGTCGCTAGTCACGGTGCCGGTCGGTAGTAGCAGGCTGGTCGCTAGTCACGGTGCCGGTCTTTACTTACAGTTGTTTTACTGTACATACTATTATACGGTCAGAAAGTGCAACAACTAGGAACTAAACTGACAGAGTACTGAGACATTCAACGACCTGACACCTAGCTTCAACACATCTCCGAAGTGCTAACCAACAGCCTTCCAACTCGGAAGGTTCTAGGTTAAGGAGAGACCAAAGAGGGGAAGGTGAAGGCAACTAGTTACAGCGATGGACAATTACTCTTAACTCGTTCCCGTAGCTATGCAGAAGACGTTACTACTTCAGTAACGTCTGGCGCTAGCCAGGGTCCACACAGCTTTAATTTGGTGTTTGTGTGTTTCTGTGTTTGTTTGTTTGTTTGTGTCACGCCTGGCGCTATCCGTATCTGACGGCAAAAAAGCATAGGATGTTATAAATTTTTCAATTCTCCTATTTTTTTCAGGCATATCCTGGGATTCGAACCCGCACTATCGCCCTACATGCATTCTCCCATACACTTCGCATTCATACCCATTCTTCCAAGTTGCTTCACGTTATTATCTTGCGTTTGAAAGCCCTATTTGAATATTGCGGGCAGCTGTATGTGGCCAGCTGTGTTTGATGGTACGGTACGGGAGACGGTGTCGTATTACCCTCGATCGTACCTGTCCCGTACCTATCCCCTACCGTACCGTGCCGTCAAAGACGGCTGGCCACAATGCATATTCAAATAGGGCTTTCAAATGCAAGATCACAATGTGAAACAACTTGGAAGAATTAGTATGTATGCGAAGTGTATCGGGGGATGCATGCAGGGAGCGCGATAGTGCGGGTTCGAATCCCAGGTTATGTCTTAAAAAAAAAGGATTTTTTTAAAGAATTTATAACATCCCTATGCTTTTTTTTTGTCTAGGTCATCAAGGCAAAAAAGCATAGCGTAGGGCCCTGAGCTTCCAAGCTCTCTCGTATCCATATCATGTTCCTTTCCTTTTACATTTATCATTGGCTCAACAACATCCGAGTTTCATGCTGCCATTATGAAGGTTACTTTTCTTTTTTTCCCAGGAAAGATTAATTTCGGGACTGTTCAAGAATGTACTTGAACCTGTAGTCTACATTTACTTGTAAATAAAATTAAACAACAAAAATGAATAATCCTTTAGACCTCGTAGTGATTTCCATGACAGTTGAGAGTGTTGGGAACAGTTTATTTTGAAGTACACTAACAAGCACAGACCAGACATGCAAAAAGAACGTGTCGCACCACTCACATTCTTTCTGTGACGCTCACAGTAATTGTTCCTTTTCCTTTTGTGTCTGCGTTAATTTCTCATGTTCGCAGTTTACACCAGATTGTTATAAGCACCTTTATCGTTGTTGTTACCTGCACACCCCCCCCCCCCCCCCCCGACATGAAACATGAATGAATTATCTGTTTCGGGAAACATTGCTTAAGCGTCGGCCGAGTTTCCTTTTTATGTCCACTTTCCAGGTGCATTTTAAGTACACTTGTGATGTGTATGACATCTACTGACCGCAGCATATCTGCTCGAAATGAGTACAACAATAGTGTTGTAACTGCCGTTACGTTAGAGATCGGGCATTTCTACATGTACCGTTAAACTTATGAATAACAATCTCGGGTACCGTAAAAGCCCGTGTATAGGCCCCGGGCATATAAAATAGCAGCCTCGATTTCCTGGGCGTATACAAGGGCACGGGCGTTATTTTGGAATAGGGATAGCAGTAAGTATTGGGTATCAGTACCTGTACATGTACTGATGGTTCCGGCATACCTGGGCATGGGCGCTATTTTGAAACAAAAGTGTTGACTTCCCCTGACTGGGCGTGTACACGGAGGGTGGGCGTATTTTCAAGTGGGCGTATACAGGGGCTTTTACGGTACAACTCGCAAATAGCGACACAATTTTCAGACCTACTAACCGTTTGACTGCATACTTCCAAGCAGGGGGTAGTACTACCGGTATTGTACTACTCCCTGCTTCCAACCTCGCGAGTAACCACAACCTGCGAGTAACGGCACTTTCCTCATGCACGATCGAGGGTCATTATTCCCCGTACACAGAAAAATACTTCAGTCAGCATTGGAAAACCTAGCTGGTTGGATTATCAGGAGAGAAAGACAGCACATGTATTCCACCCTGTGCTACAGTAGCTGTGCGTGTGTACATGATTGTATTCCACACTGTATCTGTGCTACAGTAGCTGTGTGTGTAGTGCTGGTGTGTGTGTGTAGTGCTGGTGTGTGTAGTGCTGGTGTGTGTGTGTAGTGCTGGTGTGTGTGTGTAGTGCTGGTGTGTGTGTGTAGTGCTGGTGTGTGTGTGTAGTGCTGGTGTGTGTGTGTAGTGCTGGTGTGTGTGTGTAGTGCTGGTGTGTGTGTGTAGTGCTGGTGTGTGTGTGTAGTGCTGGTGTGTAGTGCTGGTGTGTGTGTGTAGTGCTAGTGTGTGTAGTGCTAGTGTGTGTGTGTAGTGCTAGTGTGTGGTGCTGGTGTGTGTGTGTAGTGCTAGTGTGTGTAGTGCTAGTGTGTGTGTGTAGTGCTAGTGTGTAGTGCTGGTGTGTGTGTGTAGTGCTGGTGTGTGTGTGTAGTGCTGGTGTGTGTGTGTAGTGCTGGTGTGTGTGTGTAGTGCTGGTGTGTGTGTGTAGTGCTGGTGTGTGTGTGTAGTGCTGGTGTGTAGTGCTGGTGTGTGTGTGTAGTGCTGGTGTGTGTGTGTAGTGCTGGTGTGTGTGTAGTGCTGGTGTGTGTGTGTAGTGCTGGTGTGTGTGTGTAGTGCTGGTGTGTGTGTGTAGTGCTGGTGTGTGTGTGTAGTGCTGGTGTGTGTGTGTAGTGCTGGTGTGTGTGTGTAGTGCTGGTGTGTGTGTGTAGTGCTGGTGTGTGTGTGTAGTGCTGGTGTGTGTGTGTAGTGCTGGTGTGTGTGTGTAGTGCTGGTGTGTAGTGCTGGTGTGTGTGTGTAGTGCTAGTGTGTGTAGTGCTAGTGTGTGTGTGTAGTGCTAGTGTGTGGTGCTGGTGTGTGTGTGTAGTGCTAGTGTGTGTAGTGCTAGTGTGTGTGTGTAGTGCTAGTGTGTAGTGCTGGTGTGTGTGTGTAGTGCTGGTGTGTGTGTGTAGTGCTGGTGTGTGTGTGTAGTGCTGGTGTGTGTGTGTAGTGCTGGTGTGTGTGTGTAGTGCTGGTGTGTGTGTGTAGTGCTGGTGTGTAGTGCTGGTGTGTGTGTGTAGTGCTGGTGTGTGGTGGGCATGGAAATGGACTTTGTTTTGTTTTGCTTCCCTGTGATTGTGATTTCAGCTGCAACATACCTGGTAACAAGATTGATCAAGGTGACGAGATTTGCCCGTACTTGCCACCAATACCCTGCGAAGGCACAGGCTACCATCGCTATGCGTTTGTCTTACTAAAGCAAGTTGCTCGCATCGAAGGCGTGGAGCCATTGCCCAGTCGGGACTTGGAGAAGCGATCATTTATCACTTCCGACTTCATCAAGAAGCATGAGCTGGGACTCCGCGGCCTGGCCTTTTACCAAGCGAAATGGGATGCTAGCGTTGGTGATGTCTTTGATGAATTAGGTAAGACGATAGACACCCTTAGCAAACAACGGTAACACTATTTTTTATTACGGTACTCGTACCTTGATCACCCATATAGCGTTGAAACTGCAGCGTAAAACCATTACGGGGGGGGGGGCTGATTTATCGTTGTTACAAACGGTACGGTTGTTGGCCAAACATTGCGTAGTGCGTACTCATTTTCACCGTGTATTGCGTATGTGGAGCCATGAATGGTTGTACCGCCCGAAATAAAAGCTATTCTCATGGCAACAGCGTACTAAGAATAGCGTTCATCTTGCTAAAGGGCGAGCCCAAATCTCGGTATTTTTCCCTTACGGTAATACAGTTACAAAGTAACGTTTTTTGCTAAGGGTGTCTATTGTAGACGAACGTAGACACATTACATCATTGTACAGCCGACTCTTGATAAAACAAACAGTATGTGTGCACTTGGTTATCATGCGATCCTGCAAGAAATAGGGCTTGAAAGTGCTGCATTGCAGCCAGCCAGGAGTTACGACAAGTCGACAACGCTGACTTTTGGATCCAGTTTTTGTTGGGATCCACACACATTTAGGTTGGTTTCGTTCGCATCAGGTTGATACATCAGCCGGTTGTGACTGGGCTGGTCCCTCCCGGTAAAGACCCACTCCTGGTTACAGAGTACAGACCCACTCCCGGTACAGACCCACGCCTGGTTACAGAGTACAGACCCACGCCTGGTGCAGACCCACTCCCGGTGCAGACCCACTCCCGGTACAGACCCACTCCTGGTACAGACCCACTCCCGGTACAGACCTACTCCTGGTACAGCCCACTCCCGGTACAGACTCACTCCCGGTGCAGACCCACTCCCGGTGCAGACCCACGCCTGGTGCAGACCCACTCCCGGTACAGACACTCCTGGTACAGACCCACTCCCGGTACAGACCCACTCCCGGTGCAGACCCACTCCCGGTGCAGACCTACTCCTGGTACAGACCCACTCCTGGTGCAGACCCACTCCCGGTGCAGACCCACTCCCGGTACAGACCCACTCCTAGTACAGACCCACTCCCGGTACAGACCTACTCCTGGTACAGCCCACTCCCGGTACAGACCCACTCCCGGTGCAGACCCACTCCCGGTGCAGACCCACGCCTGGTGCAGACCCACTCCCGGTACAGACCTACTCCTGGTACAGACCCACTCCCGGTACAGATCCACTCCCGGTGCAGACCCACTCCCGGTACAGACCTACTCCTGGTACAGTCCCAGGGCGGAAGCTAGCCAGGAGTAGTTTTATTATGTATTAAACTCCATAAGGCCGCATTCACACACAGCACAAAAAACTTTCGTGGAAATCCTCATACAAGCCACTTGCAACAAGTGAGGCGTGGTGGATGTGTGGGTGTGTTGTCCGCTTGTTGTGTTGTGGATGTGCGGTGGATGTATGCGTGTGTTGTCCGCTTGTTGTGTTGCATGTAGGCTGTGGAGAGCCCACTTACAACCTGGTCAAACCTCACGAAGTCCACCTTGACCCCAAGCAGTCTCAAGCAATATTCAAGAAGCGTGCCTACCTCCGACACAAAATGTGATCCCTATGCTCACTGCTAGTGTTGCTCTGCGGGCTTATGCTCTTGCACGTCGAAATTCCCGTGCCTCTTGCCTAGTCTGACATATTTGTACAGAGTCAAACTTTTTCTTTTTATTTAACGAATTGTGTCGAGTTTGTGTGCTCCTCTACGTGCACTTAATGTTATAATTATTTCTAAAACATTTGGGGTCAGAGCAGGTACATTTGACTTTGTGGATATGAACAATGGAGGTATGTGCAGTACAGTGTGTGCGTGCGTGTGTGTGTATGTGTGTATGTATGTGGTGCTGTGAAACGTGCCATCGTTGGTTTGCTAGCCGAGGCGGACTTGCCGTGCACAGCTGCTCTCCCAGCCTTGGTGACGCTCCAGTTTCCGAGATAGTTGCACCTCGCCCACCTGATTGCAGCCAATGTCAGTACCGCTGCCACACCTGTGACCGCTGTTTCCGGAGCAAAGCGGGGCACCGCCGGCACAACTTCAACTGCAGAACATGCAGCTCTGGCTCCGACCTGCTCTCGGAAGTTCACACGTCCCCAGTTCCTGGCTCAACACAAATGCAAGAAGTAACTCTGCCATCCTTGCCTCTTTGAGGTACTGCATCACCTTTAGCCTTTAGGTGGCAGTTTCAAGGTTCAAGGTGTATGCACTTTTGGATATGAGCAGTGCTATTAGTTGGCATCTGCTCTGCAGTGTAGACCCACCTCTGCTGGTACTGTACCACTATCATTGTGGACTTACCCGTACTAGAAAAGGTACTTCAGTACCAACACAGGGTAGTGCATGCCTGAACACACCAGTGGACTACTGTAGAGTCGCGGGTCCAAGAACGTTGTTTCCAAGGGGTTAGCCTGGGGCGTTCTTATTTTTCAGTAATCTGGCTGCATTCTTTTAGCACCAGTTCGTACTGGATTATACCGGTATGTATCACAAAAGCTGCCGGTAAACCAACACCGCGTTCTTATTCTTAGCATTTCAGGCTGGATGTTCTTGGGCTCCACGTTCTTCGGCGCGCGACTCTACTGTATGGTTGTTGCCATGGGTGGTCAGTGTCACATTGCATGTGGCTGTTTGTACTGTTGCGGGACATTCAGGTTTGAGGATATTTAATAATTATTATCGTACATTGCAGTTTGAACCAGGTAGGGTCCAAAAGGTGACAAACTTTGGTGGCAAAATGCGTATACACAGATAAGAACACACCATCAGCATTACCTGTATCTTCACAGGCTTGCCCCCTAATAACTAGAGACGTTATCGCCGACGCTCACGACAGACCTGCACTCATAGGCATACGTTCGGGAAGATTACTTTACTACTTTCTGCTTTGATACATGCATGAAGACATTATATAATAAAACGATTTGTTTGTATTAAAATACGCGTTATGGAAAACTTGGCGGGTTGCCCATAAAAAAATGTGTTACTGCGATATCTGAGCTTGTCAAAATTGTATATAGCCTATCAAATTATATTCACAGTGGATAGCAGTAATTTATAGGCACGATTATCTCAGAAACATGTTCTCGGTAGCAAGTTCTGTATACCGGTACATGTGACGAGAATGACTAAATGTAGATGAGCACAACATAAACACTCAAAATTCCTACCTGTTATTCCCTACAATACCTCAATAAACTGCTAAACCTCTGGGGAAATTCGGTTGACTAACACAGCTATACCCATGCTAAACAGCAAAAAATATTGCTAACTGGCTAACTAACGACAAGACGACAAATCCGTAGAAGTCAAGATGTGCCTATGAAGGGAAAAGAAGTCTACAGATCTGTGGGTCTAAAAATCCAGTAAACCAAGTTGGCGGATGGCAGTGAATTGATCTGGAATCTCCATCAGAGCATGACGCGAAAAGGATGCATCGGGAAAATCTGAACCACTCACGGACCGATGGAAGTCCACAAACTGGAAGTTGTCAAACTTTCTTGCCGGAATGGAATCATCAAACTCCTTCATCATGTCCCAAGGACCATCTCCCACACCGACAACAACAATACTTAGTGGATAGTTAGCAGCACGGACTATAGCATCACGTGTTGCCTTCTCACTAGTCACTTGCCCATCAGCAATGATGACGAGAATATGATAGGAGCGGTGGTGTTTCACAATTTCGACCGCTTTGTCGATAGCTGGAGCAAAGCTGGTTGGACCACTCAGTTGTGTCTGTGGTACGATTTGGGAGTAGCGTTCCAAAACCTGCTGCGTACCATGGCATGGCTGCTCCCCAGGGTTGAAAGAGAACACAGCGCGGTCTTTAGTAACGATGTCACCAAATCCATACGCTGGGATAAGGTTATCCTCATCGAACGGTGCCAGTGTTTGACACACCAGTGACATGACTTTCTGATATGGATTGCTGATGATTGGATCAATGTGATGCAAGGATCTGTTGCCAAATGTCCTCTCTCCTTGCTGTAAGTTACTCCTAGTGAAATCCACGGCCACTATCAAGTTGCTGCTCTCTAAGCCAGCAGTGCGCAGTGCTTGTGTGACCTCCTCAGTGGTCTTGAACCTATCCGGATTGCAAAGGGCAGGATGGTATTTGCTTGATCCACCAGATCTTCTTCCTACACCAGCTTTCTTCCCCTCCGTCATCTTCCAGATGGCGTATGTCACTGCCAGTACGATTAATACTAACACGAATGACATCTTTTAGCAGACAGTAGATCTCCAAATTCATTAGTTGGATATGAACGCTCACTTGTCTCTCCGCGATATCAAGTGGGAACACACCAGCATTTACGACGACATGCAATGGAAGCAATGATTATGTACACACCTACAGCATTTATACGTCTGAAGATTCTAAACACACGTCAGGTTTCATCAGGCACAAACTAGGTACACCTTCAACCATGTCAACCTGCACAACGATTTCAGGCCCCTCGGAGCTGTTTGCCCTCGAAAGATGTTTGCTTGCACGTTGAAAGTTTGAAATTTGTTTCTGTGACTCACATGCAGCTGCATGTATGCAATGCACGACTGACCGACACGTGCGCATCATTAGCAGGATTACGTCATTGTTTGCTGCAACATTTCGAAATAATTATAAATTAATGCCAATGATGTCATCGTAAAACATGTGATGTCAGTCATGTGATATGATTGTTTGTACGTGCCAGTCATTTATTTTCTTCGGGCTTTTCCCTCAAACCAGTTTGTGTGTTCATGAAGCTACAAAAATGCAACAATGTGGAGAGTCACTTTTTGCCGTACAATAACAAGACCCTTCCCTCGCTTTCTCTTGTCATTACTGTCTTTTGACTTGTTGAGCGGCCTGAGCGAATGCTAGGGGTGGATGTGTATTATGTCGATTTGTTGATTTTTGTACAGTCCATTCATAAAAAAAATGGGTCCTGGCTCTGGCGAGCTCCCGTATTTGGCGATTTTTCGTGATTTCATCGTACACATGCACAGTGCAGTGCTGCGAACTTTGAAATTTGAAAAAGGGTCCAAAAAGGGTGCCTGAACTGGGGTTCGAACCGCAGAATGCACTGTTGCAGGCGGGGTCAAACGGCCTGGATTTTGATGGTTTTTCCCAATTCAGTGCTTTTGGGGCAAAACCTGGCCGAAATCCTATTCTTGCTATGGCTTGCTTTTTGGACAAAAAAACTTAAGAAACATAATTGGAAGAGGATTCCATATGGGATTGCAGAAAAAAATTCTAAAAAAACTCAACGTTTGACCCATTTATGGCCAAAAGCTAGAAGTTCATTTTTTTCTGAATGGACTGTAAGAAAAGATACTACATAGTACATGCACAGTGTGCGACATGTCGACAACAGCCAACACCCGCGCGCGTACCCGGTACCCTGCTTTGAGTTTGAGTTTGGATCATTGAAATCAAGAGTGCATAAACACTTCTTTTTTTGATGGACTAGACTCTTGTTGAAACCTATCTACATGTACGGTACACAGAGTAAAAATATAACGTGGATGGCTGGTCAAAGTGGTTCTACCCGATATTTTCCACTGGACATAGGGTATGTGTAAAATCTAAATACTACAGTACATTGCTCATGTACACACTGGGAGTACATAGCCAGGTTACGGTTGCTCGTGACAATGCTCAATACGAGCACCTAGGTGCAGAGCCTAGTTACTAGTTAGTACACACAATTGAAAGAAGCCGAATCAAAGTGTTTCTGCTGTAACTCTGAGTTTCACGGTTTTACCGATCATCGTAGTTGCCGTCTGATGATCCGTAAAACCGTGAAACTCAGAGTTACAGCAGAAACGCTTTGATTCCTTCTTTTAAGTGTGCACAGCCAGGATATGTGCTCTTGATATACACGATCGGTGTTCTTTGGGTTGAGCGTGGTGACTGGACCAGCTAGCCTGCTGTTCATACCCACATACCCCACACTCCCAAACCAGTGTACAACCAGTAGGTGTGTTTGTACGGCTATACCAACCACTAAACCACTGCCGCAATGGGCTGCACATGCACAGGCACCACCCCTGCGCCCACCGCTGATCAACATGGCATTACTTGACCGTGGCTAGGGAAGACGCCGTCAACGAACATCGGCACAAGCGCATATCGTTCACTAAAAGTTGGAAGTGACAATTACAGAACTTGCACTCTATGTGTTACACAAGTATTGTAAAGCAGCAAGCCCTAGCCTATACATAGCAGATCAGCATGAATGTGTGAGTCACAGTATTGATATGGATGGTTTTGACTTTTAAGCAATAAGCTGCAGAGCAGGTAACGACTGTACACTGCACCGAGAATGAAGATGACATCACGGATGATGTATGAAACATTGAAAACTACAATTGTAATTAAAATCGTAGCACTGAATGGCAGCAAAACAAACATTGTTACCCTGACGAAAGTAATTTAGAAAGTACCTGAAGTAGAGCCGTTTGCATCGATAGAGCGAACTATGTCAGAAATCTGTTCAAAGCTAACCGGTGTGTGTGTGTGTGTGTGTAGTTGTAGCATCAACAACGCAGTATAGCAAACACACGTCAATTACTGTCCAGCTCCGAGATATATATGACAGCATAGCTGCCATTACCTGAGGTCCTGCTCTCAGTGACTACACCTATACATGATTGTGAAAAGCAGAACTCCGAGCCAGCGGGCATCACCATGACAAACGGTACACGTATTAATACTACTTACTACACTGTACTTGTAGTAAGTCAGCAACAGTCCAGGAGCAACTGAGGTTGAAATCTCCAAACCAATGCTAGTCCAACCAGTACACAGGTCTGCTGGTTTAGAAATCCAGTAAACCGAGTTGGCGGATGGCAGTGAACTGGTCTGGAATCTCCATCAGAGCATGAAGCGAAAAGGATGCGTCGGGAAAATCTGAACCACTCACGGACCGATGGAAGTCCACAAACTGGAAGTTGTCAAACTTTCTTGCCGGAATGGAATCATCAAACTCCTTCATCATGTCCCAAGGACCGTCTCCCACACCGACAACAACAATACTTAGTGGATAGTTAGCAGCACGGACTATAGCATCACGTGTTGCCTTCTCACTAGTCACTTGCCCATCAGCAATGATGACGAGAATATGATAGGAGCGGTGGTGTTTCACAATCTCAACCGCTTTGTCGATAGCTGGAGCAAAGCTGGTTGGACCACTCAGTTGTGTCTGTGGTACGATTTGGGAGTAGCGCTCCAAAACCTGCTGCGTACCATGACATGGCTGCTCCCCGGGATTGAAAGAGAACACGGCGCGGTCTTTAGTAGTGATGTCACCGAATCCATATGCTGGGATAAGGTTATCCTCATCGAACGGTGCCAATGTTTGACCCAACAATGACATGACTTTCTGATATGGATTGCTGATGATCGGATCAATGTGATGCAAGGATCTGTTGCCAAACGTCCTCTCTCCTTGCTGTAGGTTACTCTTTGTGAAATCCACAGCGAAAAGCAAGTTACTACTCTCTAGGCCTGCAGTGCGCAGGGCCTTTGTTACTTCTTGAGTGGTCTTGAAACGATCAGGATTGCAAAGAGCAGGATGACATTTACTGCCTGATCTATCACCAAGTCGACGACCACCTCCTTCTTTCTCCCGACCAGCAGCATTCCTGTTCTTCTTCTTCTCAGTCATTTTGGTGATGGCATAAATCAATGCAAGTATGATCAAGATAAAAATGAAAGACATTTCGAAACTTGACGGAATGCTTTTGTTCTGGATCAGGAGAGATTACAGATTCTTTTTCAAAATTTCCACAGTTCAGGAGCTGCATACAAATTTACCTCGAGCGCTTTGAAGACTTCCAACCTTTTATAAGGCGAAGTACACGTCAGGCCAGGCTAGGCTTCTTATTCCCAGTAAATGACCTAACTATTACTTGCTAAATCCTTCCAGTCCATCTTCGTTACGCTATGATCATGATGATTTGGCCACGAATAGCATTATGACCAAGACTTGGCAATTGAAAGAGCCTTGCATTCAAAACAAAAACTTTTCAGTGTGTTTATGCATGATGGCCGGCCGGCCCCACATGTGCACATGTGGGACTTGCCCCGTGCCGTACCAAACAGACGCAAGCATGAAGTCGCGATGGCGTTCCGAACAAACAGTGAAAGTGTTCGTCAGCTCAGTGTCACGACGTAGATCTACGTCAGACTCTCAGGACGTAGCGGAGCGTCGACAGCTAGCTTAGTAGCTAGCTGCTAGCTGACAGACTCGACAGACTAGACTGTTACCAGGTTACAGTACTAGACAGTCAGTCGAATCTACAACAGTACAGGCTTTGGCCGTCGGGGCCATGGGGCCGGTAAGGATCATGGAGTAAAGCCATATTCCCGTATGTCACGTGATTGTCGCCTTGGAGTTGACCAATGACAGATCAAACAGCGCGGGCTGGAAAGCGCGGTCCTGCCTGCTCAAAGGTGATGGAACTGGATCCACTGCCCGTCGTCAAGTGACGACGGGCAGGAACGGATTCCACTGCCCGTCGTCAAGTGACGACGGGCAGGAACGGATTCCACTGCCCGTCGTCAAGTGACGACGGGCAGGAACGGATTCCACTGCCCGTCGTCACTTGACGACGGGCAGGAACGGATCCCACTAGTAGTGCACTGCCCGGCATGCCCGTCGTCATGACGTCACTGGACTGACTCTCTACTTCATGGTTTTTCATTGGTTTAATACTAGTAAAATAAAGAAAGCAGAAGAGCGACTGTTTGCAACCACAACTGTCATCATGGCGCTCCAACATTTGATCTGGAACTGGGAGAAAAGAAGCCCCTTTGTTGAACGATATTGGCGATGTGACTGAGCTCCTCCGAAAGGTTGAGGTTGAGACTGAAACTTTTATTGCGGAGTCGCTCGCGAAGGAGATCTTGGACGAGCCGGATGAGCCTCAACCAAAGCGCGCAATGCTCAGCAACCTGCAGGACCCGCGCAATTATTTGCCGAGGTTTCCGATCAAGACGTGGGAAGAATCCGTAGGAACAGAACAGCCAGAATGCCCGATGCCCAGTCGACAATGTCAATGTCCCCACGAGAAAAAAAGCACTATGGACTACTACAAAAAACTGTACCAGAAAACAATCACAAAACACAATGCAGGTACAAGGTGTGTCTGTCATGTATCTCTTTATTTGGCTTGGGTGCACACGGGAAACACGTTCCAGTCACTCATACTCGACCAGTACCGCTGTTCATCCAGCCCTTGCCGCTATCGCGGCGCGGGCTGGATTCCGCGGTACTGCCCTCGTACTCGTGCAGGAACCTGTACGTCAGTTACCATGGATAGTACACTGTACTACTCTACGCCTCGTGTAGGTTTGTTTAAAGGGGAAGTATACCCTAAAATCAAATTTTCACCAGTTGTAGTCTTCTGGGTGCTGAGTCGAATGGTCTTGGTCCGAGGAAGCTGCGACGCTCCCTTCCTACTTGAATCCCAATCGAACTCGCGCACTTCCACCGAAACTGGGTGACTGCGCCCTACTAGATGGGGATTTGTATGCAAAATGTCACTAAAAGCGCCATTTCGTTCTTATAAAAGCACGGATGACCGCGATTGGCCCATATGTTGTAGTCTTTTGGACGCTGAGTCGACTGGTTTTGGTCCGAAAAGGCTGCGATGCAGCGTTCCTCCTTTATTCCCAATCGAACATAGTTGAACAAGTGGTCACGTGCTCCTGGGTGCCCAAATCACCTGGTCACCGCGCCAGCAGGCGACAACTTTCACACCAAGGTTCAACTCGAGTTCAACTCGAGTGACAGGACTGCACCCAAAAAAGGTCAAACAGGCTAGTAAGTTGTACCCTGCAGGCACGGTGACCAGGTGACTGGTGTACGCAGGAGCACGTGACCGCTTCTTCAACCATGTTCGATTGGGAATAAAGGAGGAACGCTGCATCGCAGCCTTTTCGGACCAAAACCAGTCGACTCAGCGTCCAAAAGACTACAACATATGGGCCAATCGCGGTCATCCGTGCTTTTATAAGAACGAAATGGCGCTTTTAGTGACATTTTGCATACAAATCCCCATCTAGTAGGGCGCAGTCACCCAGTTTCGGTGGAAGTGCGCGAGTTCGATTGGGATTCAAGTAGGAAGGGAGCGTCGCAGCTTCCTCGGACCAAGACCATTCGACTCAGCACCCAGAAGACTACAACTGGTGAAAATTTGATTTTAGGGTATACTTCCCCTTTAATAAAAATAAAACAACAACACTCGACAGTCGACTAGTAGTAGTAGTAGTAGTACAAGTACAAGTAACAATAGTTAGTTGAAGTACAACTAACACACATAATACAACAAATACAAGTCCTGAGTCGTTGCTTGGCGGAACTCATTCCGTAATTTTATCAGAAGTATCATTATTAGTACATGTATATTACGAGACTCTCATTTTTTTTTTTTTGGAGTGCAGCCGCCCAATAGCGGACTGAAAACTACTACTACTAGTAATAGGATGAAAAGAGCACAGACGAAGCCAATACAGTCAAAACCAGAGGCAAATGGTATCAAATGCGAATGCCCGCCTCAGCAACCGCCAAGGTTGGAGGTGAGTCCAACTGCACCGGCCGAAGATTCCGGGATCCGCGCAAACACATCACCATGATCACGCTGGACCGGAGTAGGGCAAAACTCAATTTGCATCGAACCCAAGACATAACACAGCTGTATGCTTCTCCAGTCTTCGCGGCTTGAAGAGAAGCTATCCGCTTGTAGAGCGACTCCGCGTGTTTGCCCAAACCACCAGTGGTAGAGAATATGGCCGGAACAAACGACGAATGCTCTATGTCGCGGACACGTTGCTCGTAGCGGCGCCGCTTCTCCTTCTCGTGCTTGGTGTAGCAGTGTTTTTTGTAGTCGATCGAGTCAGCACGACGTCGACGGCAATAGCAGCTGCGTGAGCTAGCTATGGCCCTAGGCTAGCGCACGTACTTTATTTTTACTTGTACTTGTAAAGTATTCTATAATAATTATTACAACTTTGCCCCACTTACTTACGTACGTCACTGCATGAATGTAACGCTGCAAACAGCTAGCTTCCACCAGAAAATAAAATAATTTTGTGGTCAAACTGGTCATACAATCAAACTAATTACTTCAAAGCATCTTGTCTGAGACCGTACTTATTATTTTGATACGTACAACTTACTTACAAGTAGAAGACTCTGTGCTTTACCCTAAATGACCTAATCTCAGCGCTAGCGCTCCAGTCGTACTCAAAAGGCTGACGTCTGCACGAACTAGGCCATAGCCTAGAGTCATTCCAGGGCGGTAGACAAACGATGGCAGCGGCGGGCACTGGGCCTCCAGCGGTTGCAAGCCAAACAAACGAAGGTGCAAGCGTTGTCAGAGCAGGCACAACAGCAAGAAGTAAGCTATTTTAACGAAGTAACATCCCGTGACTCGGCAAACCATGGTTAGGTTATGTGCATAGTAATATGCCAGTGACCGTGTAATATGCCAGTGACCGTGTAATATGCCAGTGACCGTGTAATATGCCAGTGACTGTGTAATGTGTAATGTGTGTATCCAATGACTGGAATTCAAGTTGACTCAAGTAGTCCTGAGAAAGACAGTTTCCGTACAGTCACATGCACACAGTATCTGTATGAACTGTACACCTTTGTACAGTTCGGTTAGTCCGATTAACCGGTTGCAGACCGGTTACGAAGAATTAACGGTTAACCGATAAAGATAACGGTTACGCAGTAACTTTTCAGTCAATTTTTCAAGTATCAGGTCGTTGCAAAGTGTGCACTTTTTGCGGGCTGTCGCACGCGTACGCAATTTCTGGGCTGTCAACTCGGTCATATCTGGTCTCTTGGTGTGAGAGTATGTATGAATGAGCATGCAAGAGAATGTACAAGTGTGCGTTGTACTGAATAGGGTACATTTTTTTGAATGAGTATAGTCAAATATACGGTTAAAAAAGAGTCCGCAGGATTGTCGTGGCTTATGGTTATAACCGGTTAACCGACCGTTAGCTTAGCAGTTAACCGTCAGGGGTAAAACCGTGACCGTTTGAGCCCTAATCTGCGCCCTGTATGGATCTGTGCCCGTTATGTCTAGGTTCCATAATCGGACCTATGCTCGTACGTATGTTTGTACATACGTACATGTCTCACTTATAGTGCTCTAAATCTAAACATAGATAAAGCCCACATTCGAGCATTCCGTAACTATTCAGTATGTGCTGTGCACTTGTTTATGGTGTCTCTTCTATGCGTGGTCTTCATACGCACTACCTGTGCGGAGACTTGTCGTTGTACTAAGAACAGTTACATTGCCCCAGAAGCTAGTTTACGTTACCTTCAGCATTGACTTCCGTGCACGCTGCTCTGCACACGTCACGCCTACACTTCGAATACAGAAACGTAGTTGTAGCCCCTTTTACCCCCTTTTGGTGTATTCTATTTGTTGTATTGCTGCACGCACACATTTCAGCCCGCGCGCATGCTTTGGTCGTTTGTGTATTTGGTGTATTGCTACGCATACACATTACCGCCTGCGCATACACATTACTGCCTGCGCGCACGCTTTGGTTTAGCTGTGGTATACAGCCACTTTTCACCATTCTTTCCTTTAGACCTCATTGTGGTCGCCACGTAGTTTAGTCTGTCCGCAACCAGCAATTACAACAGTCAACAGTATGATAACAGTGTTCTTGTAGCCGACATAATTATGCTCTCCCAATCTGAATCAGTTTGACATTTTAACGTCTCGGCTACAGGGAGGGAGGGCACTTTATCACAGGGGGCGCGCAAACAGAGTAGAGGGGGGGGGGGCTGCACCCCTTAACTAACCCCCTTTGGTTAGAACTGGCCCTGGATTTCCTCATGCAAAACACTCAAACACGGTCTCTTTGCTGCATATGTCACTTGAAAGTTTAAAAAGGTTCGCCAAAATGTTGGGCGTGGTCCATCATCCTCAGTGTCCAGCAATCAAGGATAAAATAGTACAAATGAGCTGCAATGACATCACAACAGTTTTTAAAAGTGCTACAGGTGGTCGAGGTGTACCTAATAAATCTGTGTACTGCGAAATGCAAAATGTACCTGCATGGATTAAAGCTATAAAAGAGTTTTAAAGACGATATGGATTGGAACTTTGGAAGCAAACAATATACCTGAACTACAAGCAAGCTCTCGCGTTGCGGGGTACATACTCTGCATAGTTTTTCCATGTACAATGTAGATTATTTCAACGGTACGTTCATTATTCACAGTTTTGACATGAAATTTAGGTTTGCTTACTTGCCAGTTTGATATGAAGTCCGAAACTTGGTGACATGGTTTTAATTTTGTACATGTTTGTGTGTATGGGGGTAGAGAGTACCAAAAACACGGTACCAAAATGATCGGGCAAAATCCCCCTTGCCGTTGTTTCAAGGGCAAGCATCAAACAGTGCTGCCAACCTTTCGTATTTTTCCATATATGTACAGACAAATCAGTCCTTAGTCCGCACTACGGAATTTGAGCAAAAATGATATGGGAAATCAAAGAGGATTGATCAGCTGTGTAGAAGCATGGCAAGTGCAAGCCGGGCTATGATGAATATCCCTGTGATGAATATCCCTGTGCGCCGAAACTGCGAGTATATGAGTATATGAAGCACGAAAAATCACACAGTGTGGTACAAGTGATGCACTAGCAAATCCAGCAGCCAATGTGCTTGTGAGTGTAAAACTGTAAACACCACAAGAAATGAACACGACAGTACATTTGCATGGCCGTACGCAAAGACACTACAAAATACGGAAGAACAGAAGTCGCAGTACCCAAAATAGACCTTGTTGGTTGGCAGCTCCGATCACCCAATGTCAATAGGCAAGACGATGTGGCGACACTTAAAAAAAAGACAATACTGTCATTGGGAGCCTGATATAAGATACCGTGACTTTTCTCAGTACATTTCTACACCAGATTTTGGTCCAAGCCTGGTCGAGTAGTGGAACTTTGCTTGTGCGATATGACAATACTATCGCTGCAATTTTCAAATCACAAATCCAAACTGTAGTTGATGCAGATTCAGCAAATAAAATGGTTTCTGGATTTGCAAATAAAACAACTGAAATTTGAATTTCGTCAAATTTCCAATGGTCTCAAGGCAAGCATAGTGTATTGTCTTCTTGATGATGTGCAAAGGTACAGGTCACTGAATTAAGTCCATGGTCTTCTCTTATGCTCCGCATCTCTTCAGAAGCGGCGGAGGTACCCATCTTTCAAAAGCGGAACTGGCTTCTGTACCAGCACTATGTGCGGCAGCAATTCAAGGCATGCTGGGTCAGTGCTTAGTAGTGTTTATCCCGGCTCACGGTGTGCTAGCGTCTGCATGGGCCCTGGGAATTGATCATGGCAATAGGTAGATTTGCAGCTCTCTGTGTGCTTTTAAAACGATCATATAACAATCATGCATAGACGTACTTGAAGTAGCAACACAGCATGCAGTACGTTCAGAGTGTAGCTATCACTGTTACACTGTATCATAGCGAATTGAGCGATTCATAACCTATTAGCTAGATATCCAGTTCACCCCCCCCCCCCCTCCCTTCCACCACACACACACACACACACACGCACGCACATACACACACACACACACACGCACGCACATACACACACACACACGCACACACACACGCATACACAAACACTGCAGGCGTTATCACCTCACGGTAGTTTTGTTCTTTCTGTTCACCATGTACAGGATCTGATAAAGGTTATAAAAGAAGAAACCAAGGCACAGTCCTGGTATGCACAGTATGTTGAAGGTGAGAACACACAGTATGTTGAAGGTGAGAACACACAGTATGTTGAAGGTGAGAACACACAGTATGTTGAAGGTGAGAACACACAGTATGTTGAAGGTGAGAACACACAGTATGTTGAAGGTGAGAACACACAGTATGTTGAAGGTGAGAACACACAGTATGTTGAAGGTGAGAACACACAGTATGTTGAAGGTGAGAACACACAGTATGTTGAAGGTGAGAACACACAGTATGTTGAAGGTGAGAGCTGTAACTACTGTGAAACCTGTCTGAGTTAAGACGACCACTCAAAGGACCTTCAACATGTGGTCTCTGTTGCCAGGTGGTCTCTTTATCCAGGGTCGCTTGACTGCGAATAGCTCCCCTTGGTTCCGGTTAAAGTTAAGTGGTCTTCTGGGGAAGGTGGTCGCCTTATCAGAGTGGTCGCCTTATCAGAGTGGTCGCCTTATCAGAGTGGTCGCCTTATCAGAGTGGTCGCCTTATCAGAGTGGTCGCCTTATCAGAGTGGTCGCCTTATCAGAGTGGTCGCCTTATCAGAGTGGTCGCCTTATCAGAGTGGTCGCCTTATCAGAGTGGTCGCCTTATCAGAGTGGTCGCCTTATCAGAGTGGTCGCCTTATCAGAGTGGTCGCCTTATCAGAGTGGTCGCCTTATCAGAGTGGTCGCCTTATCAGAGTGGTCGCCTTATCAGAGTGGTCGCCTTATCAGAGTGGTCGCCTTATCAGAGTGGTCGCCTTGACAGGTTTTACTGTAGCAGTTTGTTGCAGTATTCCAGCACAGCGATTGAACATTGCAGTATTCCAGCACAGCGATTGAACATTGCAGTATTCCAGCACAGCGATTGAACATTGCAGTATTCCAGCACAGCGATTGAACATTGCAGTATTCCGGCATAGCGATTGAACATTGCAGTATTCCAGCACAGCGATTGAACATTGCAGTATTCCAGCACAGCGATTGAACATTGCAGTATTCCGGCATAGCGATTGAACATTGCAGTATTCCGGCATAGCGATTGAACATTGCAGTATTCCAGCACAGCGATTGAACATTGCAGTATTCCAGCACAGCGATTGAACATTGCAGTATTCCGGCATAGCGATTGAACATTGCAGTATTCCGGCATAGCGATTGAACATTGCAGTATTCCAGCACAGCGATTGAACATTGCAGTATTCCAGCACAGCGATTGAACATTGCAGTATTCCAGCATAGCGATTGAATGTTCTGTACATGCTGGGCATGATGGATCACTGCACTACTAAGGTATGGATCCTCTCCTAGTCAAGTTTCCCCTCTCCCTCTTTGTTCAATATCTGATGCGGCGCTGTTCCTTTTGCAGCTATGTTGTTCCGATCCGAAGGCAAAGTCCAGCAATCTCTTGAGGCTTTCCGCAAAGCAAGTCAACTGGACCCGAAGAGCGCAGAGACCAAGAAGCAGATTGGCGTTTCACTGTGAGTTTCCGTTTATGTGCATTCATACGAACCGCGTGTTGGAATGGGGTTTGGGGGAGGGGACACTTTTGGTAAGCTGACATCTCCACTGTACAGTCCAGCAGTAGGATCTAGGAGGTAGCTACTGTGTCTGGATCTAGGAGGTAGGTACTGTGTTTGGCCGATGATCTCACACCATGATCTCACACCATGGTACATAGACTGTGAATGAACCCTGCACACATGCAGGGAGCTACAATGACATCATCGCCCTTTCTGTTCTCTCCCAACACACTGTACAAATTCAGGGTTCATTGCTTTCCATGTTTCTGTGTTCTTTCTGCGATATACAACTAACTTGTAACGTGCGAAGTTGTTTTCTGTGAGTATGTCACAACAATGACATTACAGTCCCCGTGAAGACCCGGCAATGACAATTGAGAGGTTGGGCCGGCAGACCTAGTCCGCCACATGAGTATACCATGGGATAATTAAGAAGCCGAGTGAGTTATGACTGGCTTGCGTGTGATTAGTGACTGTTAGGTTCGGTAGACAAGAGACAAGTAGTTTATTGGTTAGAATACGCCAAGTAGAACAAACTGAGAAGATTCAATCGGTAAACAACAGAGAAGACTCTCAAAAAGATACAAAGTTGTACGACATTACGCCATAACATAACAGCAAGAGTACATAACCCCCCAGAGTGTGCAACTCCCACATACCCTGTTGTCCCGACAGAATTTCAAGTTGACGTCATTATTTATGACGCAATGCTCCTTGCACCAGTGATTTACAACATGTGTACGGGTGTCAACGCATCACACGTTTTTCTTTGCAATAATTTGTACAGGATCGATCGGCTTCGGTCAACCACAGGTTCCGGATTCGTCTGATAATCCGTGTACAGTGCGCATTGCATCATCAAAATGACGTCAACTTGAAATTCTGTCGGGACAGCACCCATAGTGGAGTTGCACACTCTGGGGGGTTACTCTTGATAACAGTGACCATTGCAATTTGCTTTGCATTGTCCTAGGTTCTTGCTTGGCAGACACCAACTGGCTTTAGATGCGTATGCCGCGGCGGAATCTCTCGTCAGTAGAGACTGGGTAAGCCATGTCCACTGTGACCCACTGTGAGAGGATGTGTCTCTATTTGCTGCCAGAAGATGTATTTCCTTTTCTTTTCTCCACACTTAGTAGTTACTGGCGTACTTCAAGCATTGGGTACTTCAAGCATTGGGTACTTCAAGCATTGGGTACTTCAAGCATTGGGTACTTCAAGCATTGGGTACTTCAAGCATTGGGTACTTCAAGCATTGGGTACTTCAAGCATTGGGTACTTCAAGCATTGGGTACTTCAAGTATTGGGTACTTCAAGCATTGGGTACTTCAAGTATATAAATGTATGGATCATTACCTATAGTATAGGCCAATTGCATATTGAAGTCATACGGCCTTCAGGTTTGTCACATTTTGGTGTTTCCAAGTACGCGTGTCAATCTTCCCCCATACACTACTGTCAGTCGCTGAAGAATGAACAATCTAGCATTGCACCAGGTACAGGATAGCATTGCACCAGGTACAGGATAGCATTGCACCAGGTACAGGTACAGGTACAGGATAGCATTGCACCAGGTACAGGATAGCATTGCACCAGGTACAGGTACAGGATAGCCGTATGTACACGCTGGCTTAACTCTATAGACAGTTCTACAGGAAAATCATACGGTTAAGAATGGCACCGGCCACAACTCTGAACATTCTTAGGCATCAGATAATACACTGGGACGGAACCCCCTTTTAAACCCCCTTAAACCCCCTTCACTCAAGAAACGTGTGACCATTACGCGAATGCTCGGTGCATGTAATAGTGTAACTCAAGTGAGTGTATAATCATATCCCACTGCTGGCTGTCTATTTTCTGTCAGTCATGAGTTTCCACTGATGAACGTGACAAGAAAACGTTCTGCAACTATACTACTGATACTTTGTTTTGTGACACGGAGCGGCCCGCTATCATTTTATTTATAGCTATCAACAAATGAAGAGTCCTCCGGCTCGGTAAAGTGCTCGATATTCGTTCCGAACTGTTCGAAAAGAGCTATCTTACACACGGCACAGAGCACAACGCATCGTTCGTTTTAACTAATAGTTTCATACCCACCAGACATGCAACTAAGTTGTCTGATGATTGCCTATGGGCATGAAACTATTAGTTACAAGGAACAATGCGTGGTGCTCTGTGTCGTGTGTATGTATATCTGTGCCGTGTGTATTTATAGCTATCATGTAATGGCGGTGCTAACGTTCTTCTCTGTCTGTTTTCTTTGTTTTTTTTTGTGTCACTGGTGCCAATTTTGTATTCCTCCCATGTAGGAAATCTATCACAACAGAGGTGAGACTTGCTGTGTCATGCACTATCTCTGGCATGCTTGTGCTCACAGAATGGAGTTGAAATCCACACAACTGATGAATGTGCACTCAACCTCATGAGTAACGCCCTCTGCAGCTCTGGTTCCAAACTGACTCGCAATTAACGACACCATCTTCAGACCTAGTGACCATTTGACTGTATACATTCAACCTCATGAAAAAAGACACCCACTCGCAAATAGCCCGCCACACATTTCTCATTCACGATCGAGGCCCGGGTCGGGTTTTTCCGCCACTTTGACAATTTGGGCTACTTCCAAGGTGCTCACGCGGCTCAATGGAATCCACCGATGTGGCCCCAGACCTTGGAAAACCGGGCTTAGCCACACTGGGCTGTGCCACACACTGGGCTGTGCTACACACTGGGCTGTGCCACACACTGGGCTGTGTCACACACTGGGCTGTGCTACACACTGGGCTGTGCCACACACTGGGCTGTGCCACACACTGGGCTGTGCCACACACTGGGCTGTGCCACACACTGGGCTGTGCTACACACTGGGCTGTGCTACACACTGGGCTGTGCTACACACTGGGCTGTGTCACACACTGGGCTGTGCCACACACTGGGCTGTGCCACACACTGGGCTGTGCCACACACTGGTGTAGCCTGTGCTAACATGGTCATGAACTGTCACATTCCATTGAGCTGCACTTTACTTTAGCATGACAGGTGGTGATACACGGCATATTCCTGCCATGACACTGGTGCCAATCTGCTCATATATGTATCCAGGCTAGGCGAAGTAACGCGTTAGGTTTTCTTGATCAGTGCACAGCCTTGAGTGTACATTGTTGTGCCTCTGTGTCTTCGATACCCCTGGCACACACGCACACTGTGTCATCGACACCCCTCAGTGCTATGCACTATCTCACAACCCTGGCACACACACACACTGTGTCATCGACAATTTTAGCGCTGGCGATATTTTGGTGATTTTAGTGAAAGGAGTGTTTTCGCTAAGGTTTTGCCGCGCCAATCAATTTTTGCATGTACATTACAGTATTAGTCATCTTTCGATAACTCTGAAACTTGGATCCCTAAAAGATTCCATCGCAAATTGGTTCAGATTCAGAAAACGCTAACATGTTTACCCGCTACAATTAGCCGTTGTACAGTATCTCACATACCTGCCACACACTATCTCACACCTTCCACTCTCCCTTCTCCTCACCTGCCACACACTATCTCACACCTTCGACTCTCCCTTCTCCTCACCTGCCACAGAAAGTGTAATCAAATGCCGGGGGCACATTCCCTGTAGCACCAGCGGGCTGCTGGACGTCAGTTTCCACGCCCCACTGTGTGTGGGTGTGTGTGTGTGTTGTATGTAGGCAGCGCTAAGTAAACTGCAGTAGCTTCTTCACCCCCTTCGCCCCTCCACTTGCTTATGTTCAGATCATCTTGACAGACTAATGTATTGATTTGTCAGTTGCTTTAACCCTTTCAGCACGGCCAGGGTGTGTAACTGACCCGCGGAGCCAAAACCAGTGATTTTCGTGATTTTCCAAAAGTAGTCCTATTCACTCACAAGTTTTTCTGCGGAATGCATGTTCACAAGCGACATCTATGTACTAGTACGCGTGCATAGCGGCACACGTGCGCCCGTCAGTACTATCGTAGAACAGTCGACGTTCATCCAGCACGTCACTGGTCCACGTAGGGATAAGATCCGTCGACCACGGATGTCTCGGGAGTACGTTCATTTTCACTGTACGCATCACGTATATATACGTGATCCGTGGGCCAGTTACATGTACCATCACGTACATATACGTGATGCGTGCTGAAAGGGTTAAAAGTAATAGACGTGAATGCTCTTGTCTCAGTGATAGCAATGCGCTACCTCAGTGCGGGGCATGTATGCCGGCGCTGCAGTGCCGCACTGCTTCACTGGCTATCGTAGAGACCTTGTGTAACGATGTTTACCCCCCCCCCCCCCCCGGCCTGACATTGCTGTTTTCATTGCCATTTGTTTGTGCTGTTGCTGTAACCGGTATCGTCTTTGCCATTGTCATTGTGATCTCGTTTCTCCCTGTATAGCTCTCTGTCATCTTTACCTGCAGCAGCCAGATGAGGTGAGAGGACGTACTGTGGACTAGCACAGTTAATACTAATAGCTTGTACAGAACATAATTATACTAGATCAGGATAGGCACTGCAGGCGGGGCATTCCAGTTTATAAATCACTGACATGCTTGTAGCTATGATGTACAGCAGGTGTAACGGTGTGTACTGGATAAGACCTTGGACCTATCATCATGATCATGACAGACCTTATCTGGACCGTTGAGTTGTTTTGGGCAGCGCGTGTAACTCTCAGTTCAAGCTACCAGTAACCAGTAACCACAACTTGCTTCAAGTGTTGTATGTACAGGTAATGTTTGCAGCTGTGTCTATGACAACGCTGCCATGTGTCTATGACAACGCTGCCATGCGGGCACATGGGATATTAGCCTCACGGGCCTTTAGAGCACATTCGCAGTACTGCCCAGGACGTTTACCTCGCATGGACTTTGGAGAAGAACTAGGCATCCGCAATGTAGGACACGGAGGGGCTATCCATTCGTCAAGTTCAGCCCTCACCATCGTCTACACGGATTTCAAAAGCGTCGACCTCCATTTTGAAAACATGGTGGCTGGCCGCGCTTGCCGTAGGCGCACGTGCGCCCCGCGTGTCTTAGCGCGAGCTTCGAGCTAAAGTAGTAAAGATCATGTCGCCCACTCATTTCCCTGTGTTTCCCCATTTCTTCGAACTCGCTCAGCTTTTGCTTCGCTTGTGCTTCAGCTCCACGCTGCAGTCTGAGTTTAGTTCTCTTGTCTTCTTCCAGCAGAATACTGCAAACTCTACAGCGCGTCGAGCTTCTCCTAGAAGAGTTTCTTTTGCGTCGAGATAGAGTGTCGATCGTTTCAGTCCTATCTTGCCGTCGTCTCATGAGCGCCCGAAAGCAACAGTATCTATTTTCTTGGCGTTCCATTTTCTGGCGAAATCATTCACCTACTACTTCTTCCTTTATGAAAGCTTCAGGTGGCTGAGTTCTCCCACTAGCGACAATCATGCCTTGGAAAGGAACAGGATATTCCTAAGGTACACTGTATGTACAGCCAGTGCAGTGGTGTCAGTGTACTGCACTGCAAAAAGCTACTGCATGCACTGCGCGTAGTTGTTGTTTGTTTTGTCGAGAAAGAATCCCTTTCGCACTCGCGCGGACCGCGAGGGCGCAGCTCGGAAACGGGTCTATTGAATTCATTTCTTGGTCGATTTTGACAACCAATACGTCGTTGTTTTTCTTTTTTCACTGGCTATCCTTTCTCCGCTTCCGAATTTCGATGCCGTCCACCTGGAAAGCCTTGAAGTGAAACGAGTGGAGGTCGATTTTGGAGGTAATTTTCGGCCAAACGGCAATCAAATCGAAAAATTCGAAGCGGACGATCTGTTGGTATCTATCGAAAGAAGACGTTGGTCCATAAAAAATCTTTGGAAACTACACCGTATGAACCAAGGAATTACGGTAAGTTTGAGAATTTTGGTACATTAGCTGTACGCTGATTGGTCGAGTAGCGCGACCGTTGACAAAAGGGCCAGTGACGCTTTGTACAGCGTTGGTGAGGGCTGAAGTTGAAGATTTTAATTTTCCCATTTCTATGACCACCAAAGAAAACCTGTAACATGTTTTTTTTTTAACTCCATTCCCACCCTGGATCATTCCCACCCTGGATCATACCCTGGATCATACCCTGGATCATTCCCACCCTGGATCATTCCCACCCTGGATCATTCCCACCCTGGATCATTCCCACCCTGGATCATTCCCACCCTGGATCATTCCCACCCTGGATCATTCCCACCCTGGATCATTCCCACCCTGGATCATTCCCACCCTGGATCATGGCTTCCAGACTGTGTCAGGTCATGGGTGTTTTTGGATAAGTCTTTCCAGTTCTGCTTGTCAGGTTCAGTCACAGTGTAGTGAATTGCAATTGATAGGGGTTTGTATTTTTTCTGTTGTGTTGTGTGTTGTGTAGGCAAGGGAGTTGTTCCTGAAGGCTATACAGTATAATCAGGCTCTGGTGACTTTCAAGCAGCTTGGACGACTTTACGAGGATCAGAAAGATACAGCAAAGGCCACTGAAACTTATGAACGTGGTCTTCAGTAAGTTTGGTGAGCCAGAGGCTGAGAAGTGTTGTGAGCCCTGCAGGGCTGACTAGGAGCGACAAAAGCTTGTAGCTGGAACTGCTATTTTTAAAACAAGATGAAATAAAAATGCTAGTCAGTTAAGGTTTGCCTTGACGAAATAATTCCTTTCTTGATATTAATGAGGTTGTGTGCTGGTCCGAAAGAAACTTATACAACACACACACACACACACACGTCCACACACACATGATAATAACATATGTCATGATGTCATCAACTGTTATCACAGTCATTAGAAAAAATACTGGAGTACATTCATTGGAACTGGCATCCTTTCTTTCTGGTGTCTCCCACTAGTTGTTGTAGATATGGTGAAGACACAGCACATCGTGCATTGTGCATTGTGTGACCCCATGTAATTATTCCTTCAAGTGCCAAATTTCAGGCCAGAAAAGTCAAAGGACAGCCGGGAATAGGAAATGCTCTGACCAACCGAACCGGTTTTGCCCGACCTTTTTTAAAGTAATAGTTGAGCAGCCATTACGCCATTGCACAGACTGCGTGAGTGTATAGTTATTAGCGCACAGACTGCGTGAGTGTATAGTTAATAGCGCACAGACTGCTGCGTGAGTGTATAGTCATTAGCGCACAGACTGCTGCGTGAGTGTATAGTTTATCCACTCTGACACTTAGAGTGCCACACTGGTGTGCAATGGTTCATGAAGTTCATGTTTGTTTTCTGTTGCTGAATGTTAGGCTATATCCAAACAACCCAGAGATACTGACAAGACTTGGTATGATCTATCTAGAGGTAAGCATTAGGAGTGTCTACTTGAAATACTACATCACAGCTTTTAAAAGGGGTCGAAGTGTAATTACTAGTATCGATCTTTCACACCGGAAACGAAAAACGAAAGTTTCCGTCATAGGTGGGTCGGTTGAGGAGAGTTTGGTTTTGAAAATATTAAGAACTGAAGCATCGATCCATTCTAGCTGTCAAGTCAATCTATTCTATGCTCCGAAGGTGGGGGGGGGGGGGGGGCTAAAAGGGTCATAACTAACCTTTTCGTTCCATGAAAATTATCAATAATGCCGGAAGGCCCCTGTAAAATCGGTTGTGGCGACAAACGCGATTAGGCCGGCTGCAGGGACGCCGTAATGTCGCACTCGCCCCAGCACCATTCAAACAATTCCCTTTGGCAGTTCACGGCACAAACTTCAACAGAGCCCCGTGAATGCGTACCAGGGGAAGGCTAGACAGCATGTCTCTAGACATCAATAGGCATCGTATGAAAGCCAGTCAATAGCACTAAAGAGCGAAAGCCTTCGTCACGGTTCGGTTTCACTCGCGCACCGGGCCCGAGCTGGCAGCACAAACAAACGCCGGGCGCGAGCTGGCAGCACAAACAAACGCCGGGCGCGAGCTGGCAGCACAAACAAACGCCGGGCGCGAGCTGGTAGCACAAACAAACGCCGTACTCACACGAGACCGTTGGGCCAACGGATGGCCACAGCCATCAAAAACAGGAACAAACCCATCCACGGCTCTTTCTCTTGCTAGCTGTACTGCTGCGTGCATCCAACTGTTTTGCAATTTCTCCCTCCCACCCACGCCTCCTGGTATTTATTATCGCTCTACACTATCCTACGTCTCACAATGAGTACCACTCAGCATGATGGTACTCCAAGCTACATTGTATTTTGATCTGTCCTAGCTCACTATTCTGGACAAAATATTAATTCAATTGCAATGAAGCGCCGGGGGCCAGCGGGGGCATTCGGCGGCTTGGTCTGATTCCTAGCTTGTTGGTAACCGGCTTGAGATTTCAAAGGTTGCTATGACAACGTGCAGTCATGCGCAGGGCCACCCAACATGCATTTGGGGGCCCAGGAAAGACAGAAACGCGTTGCTAGGCAACAGCAAAAGCGCTCGGCGAGTATCATGCTACTCATGCAGCGCGCACGTTGGCTTAGGGTATCACGCTACCCTTGCGCTGCGGGGTACCACATTGCCCCTCGCTGGAATCAGACCCGCGCCCCGGATACCTTGCGCTGGCCTCCTGACGGCCAAACTCAACCAACTTGTGCGCTGTGACTGGGGTTGTGCATGTATTAGCAACATAATGTGGCCCAGGTCGGCAGACTTTCAATTAGCCAAGCGAGCTACTCAGGCCAGGGTGCATGATCACTATTCGCAGCACTTATCGTCCATGCAGCAGTCGGGTTAATGTGCAGTTGCAACCACAGTAATTATGTATGCATACTTTGCATTCACGGTTTTCTTGTGAGAGTTGCAGTAGCCATGCTGATGCCATGCACACAGCCATGAAGTCACCCATGCATGCAAATTGCCATGCATGCGAATCGCCAGTCATCCATGCCCCGGTGGTTATTTTTTTGTACATGTAATCTGGCGGAAGTCACAGGCGGGTTTGCTGTGGTCATGGTGTGCTGTGTGTGTGCTGTGCTTGATGCAGGAAGGACAGCATACCTTAGCGTTTGACATGCTTGGTACAGCGGTGATGTTTGGTGGCAAAGGAGCAACGGTAAGATCGTGCAGTACAAGTAGGAGATGAGTTCAACGGTTACCTTACCTCCAAGTCTCTAACCATACCATCAGCCACACAAGGTTATAATTGCAGCTTCAAGCAACTCATACAAAGAAACAGCGGCAATGAGCATGCGGCCCTGTATCTCTGTGTACATCATTGCTCTGTATCTCTGTGTACATCATTGCTCTGTATCTCTGTGTACATCATTGCTCTTGCAGTGTCCCATCACGTATTACTGTAAGCCGTTACTTCAGTACCAACTCCCCATCACAACTCCCCATCACATGCATTCTCAGTACCAACTCCCCATCACATGCATTCTCAGTACCAACTCCCCATCACATGCATTCTCTGGCCAACCTCGTTCACCACAAAGGCATGGTGACCCAACCTGACTCCAAGTTGCAGTAGATACTGGCGTAACTTCCTCCATACAACTGTTTCCATCATACAGATAATATGGTGAGAAGTTAGCACTAAAATAATGAGCGAGCCGAAAGCTGCTCCTTACCGGTCTACGGACTATGTAATATGCTCAACTGCTAAGTTGTCTACCTGCCCCGTACACTGTGACTCCATGCACATCAGAATCTACCTTGCAGCAAACCAGTACATGACACAGTGTTCTCTGCTTTGTCTATCTGTCCACACTGACAGCGTAGTAGTCTTTATTAACTGCTGCGGGCTGTACTGTTCATACATACTGCATTGATACTGTATTGACTGCTGCGGACTGTACTGTTCATGCTGTTTTCTAGTCGGCCATGTTGGCTTGCGGCAGCATCATGCATGCAATGGGTGATGTGGAGCCGGCAATGAACAAGTATTCACGGATTGGAGAAGTTGCGCCTGAGTCGCCACAGCTATGGAACAACGTGGGATTATGCTTCTTCAATCAAGAAAAGTGGCCGTTGGTAAGTGACTTGCACTTCACAACTTCTACAGTACTAAATCAGGGACGTCAATGGTCCTTATGCACGTTGTACAGATGTACGAAATTCTGTACTAGGGCCGTAGGTGTGCTATACATGGCTGGGTGTTCATTGTGTGCTATACATGTGCATTTGACCAATTTAGCCTCATATTAAATTAAAGGCAACCGATTGCTTTTCCAGCTTCTTCACTTTGGGATCGAACTAACGACAAGCTAGATCTCTGCCGGAAAAAAGGTTTCATATGAAATGCCTTCAGGGTCCATTTCGCAGTAGAAATAGCAGTAAACACAATAGGGTCCTGCACATTCAACACACAACCGGGTCTACGGGATTCTACGAGATTCTACGGGATTTTGTGCATCTGTACAACGTGCATAAGGCTTATAGCACCATGTTTGTCTGTGTATGCATCATGCCATGTGTGTGTGTGTGTGTGTGTGCGTGTGTGTGTATGTGTGTGTGTGTGTGTGTGTGTGTGTGTGCGTGTGTGTGTATGTGTGTGTGTGTGTGTGTGTGTGTGTGTGTGTGTGTGTGTGTGTGTGTGTGCGTGTGCGTGCGTGTGTCCGTGTGTGTGTGCGTGCACATGCGGATGCGTCTATGCGTACCAACCTGTCGGAAGGCTACCTTCTTGCCAAAGCATTAGAAAGTTGTACTAGTTTCGGCTCCACAGTCCAGTGTGTTGTGCTTTATAGCTTTCATGGCTGAGGTTGCTGGTATGTCTGTTGGCCCTGGGTTCCCAGTACTCAGTTGCCGAGGCTTGTTGGAAAAGTAACTCCAATTTCACTCCAAAGTACCAGTGCATGTATGTTGTGTAGGCTGTGCATAGGTAACTGTCTTGGCTGTCCTATTCCGATGTGCTCCTTGTGGTGTAGACCAGGTGTGAATTGGGGGATCAATTCACATGGCTTCGCCAGTTGTTTGAATTAGACAGTTATCTGGCGCTAGTCTTGATCTGTTTCATTCAGATTCAGATCCGCTATCGTTACTGTAAGAGAACATCTGTGGTTGCACATCCAGTGCATTTGAAGATTATTGTACTTCTCTTGCGACGAGCGTATACATTGTATATGGTGTGTGTGTGTGTGTGTGTGTGTGTGTGTTTGTTTATTTGTGTGCCCATGCAGTCAATAGGTTGTCTAACACGAGCAAACTACCTGGCACCGATGGACTGGAAGATTGCCTACAACCTAGGACTTGTACATCTGACTATGCAGCAGTATCCTCATTCAGTCTTTCAAACTGACACATGGCAACAGCACATGGCAACAGCACATGGCAACAGCACATGGCAACAGCACATGATCACTGCCAGTCATTACCGGTAGCTACCTTTCAGATTGCCGGTACCTCACTTCTTCACTACTGTGTACACAGTGATAGAGCCTTGCAATGTCATGCCTTGCACCTCAGCAGTACTCAGCAGTACTCTTCTTGCACCTCAGCAGTACTCTTCTTGCACCTCAGCAGTACTCTTCTTGCACCTCAGCAGTACTCTTCTTGCACCTCAGCAGTACTCTTCTTGCACCTCAGCAGTACTCTTCTTGCACCTCAGCAGTACTCTTCTTGCACCTCAGCAGTACTCTTCTTGCACCTCAGCAGTACTCTTCTTGCACCTCAGCAGTACTCTTCTTGCACCTCAGCAGTACTCTTCTTGCACCTCAGCAGTACTCTTCTTGCACCTCAGCAGTACTCTTCTTGCACCTCAGCAGTACTCTTCTTGCACCTCAGCAGTACTCTTCTTGCACCTCAGCAGTACTCTTCTTGCACCTCAGCAGTACTCTTCTTGCACCTCAGCAGTACTCTTCTTGCACCTCAGCAGTACTCTTCTTGCACCTCAGCAGTACTCTTCTTGCACCTCAGCAGTACTCTTCTTGCACCTCAGCAGTACTCTTCTTGCACCTCAGCAGTACTCTTCTTGCACCTCAGCAGTACTCTTCTTGCACCTCAGCAGTACTCTTCTTGCACCTCAGCAGTACTCTTCTTGCACCTCAGCAGTACTCTTCTTGCACCTCAGCAGTACTCTTCTTGCACCTCAGCAGTACTCTTCTTGCACCTCAGCAGTACTCTTCTTGCACCTCAGCAGTACTCTTCTTGCACCTCTGCAGTACTCTTCTTGCACCTCTGCAGTACTCTTCTTGCACCTCAGCAGTACTCTTCTTGCACCTCAGCAGTACTCTTCTTGCACCTCAGCAGTACTCTTCTTGCACCTCAGCAGTACTCTTCTTGCACCTCAGCAGTACTCTTCTTGCACCTCAGCAGTACTCTTCTTGCACCTCAGCAGTACTCTTCTTGCACCTCAGCAGTACTCTTCTTGCACCTCAGCAGTACTCTTCTTGCACCTCAGCAGTACTCTTCTTGCACCTCAGCAGTACTCTTCTTGCACCTCAGCAGTACTCTTCTTGCACCTCAGCAGTACTCTTCTTGCACCTCAGCAGTACTCTTCTTGCACCTCAGCAGTACTCTTCTTGCACCTCAGCAGTACTCTTCTTGCACCTCAGCAGTACTCTTCTTGCACCTCAGCAGTACTCTTCTTGCACCTCAGCAGTACTCTTCTTGCACCTCAGCAGTACTCTTCTTGCACCTCAGCAGTACTCTTCTTGCACCTCAGCAGTACTCTTCTTGCACCTCAGCAGTACTCTTCTTGCACCTCAGCAGTACTCTTCTTGCACCTCAGCAGTACTCTTCTTGCACCTCAGCAGTACTCTTCTTGCACCTCAGCAGTACTCTTCTTGCACCTCAGCAGTACTCTTCTTGCACCTCAGCAGTACTCTTCTTGCACCTCAGCAGTACTCTTCTTGCACCTCAGCAGTACTCTTCTTGCACCTCAGCAGTACTCTTCTTGCACCTCAGCAGTACTCTTCTTGCACCTCAGCAGTACTCTTCTTGCACCTCAGCAGTACTCTTCTTGCACCTCAGCAGTACTCTTCTTGCACCTCAGCAGTACTCTTCTTGCACCTCAGCAGTACTCTTCTTGCACCTCAGCAGTACTCTTCTTGCACCTCAGCAGTACTCTTCTTGCACCTCAGCAGTACTCTTCTTGCACCTCAGCAGTACTCTTCTTGCACCTCAGCAGTACTCTTCTTGCACCTCAGCAGTACTCTTCTTGCACCTCAGCAGTACTCTTCTTGCACCTCAGCAGTACTCTTCTTGCACCTCAGCAGTACTCTTCTTGCACCTCAGCAGTACTCTTCTTGCACCTCAGCAGTACTCTTCTTGCACCTCAGCAGTACTCTTCTTGCACCTCAGCAGTACTCTTCTTGCACCTCAGCAGTACTCTTCTTGCACCTCAGCAGTACTCTTCTTGCACCTCAGCAGTACTCTTCTTGCACCTCAGCAGTACTCTTCTTGCACCTCAGCAGTACTCTTCTTGCACCTCAGCAGTACTCTTCTTGCACCTCAGCAGTACTCTTCTTGCATTGAACAGCAGTAGATATGTATATGAATATCGGTGCAATGCCCTGGGCATTCCTGTGCGACGTGAGATGAAACCAACCATCAGTGCTGGAACAATGATTACATTGGCGGAAAGTGTAACTTTGACCTGAAGTGTGTTAGCTCACTCTAATACCGTACTGGCAATATATGTTGCCGCGTAACGCGTAACGCAGGGGGGTGCGGCGTAACGCGCGACCAGGCTAGTGCGACAAATTTTCGTTGAGTTCGTAACGCGCGTCCGGTGGGGTGCGGCGATCTTTTCATTGCAGTTTGCACTGCAAAAAAAGGCTGAAAACTGTGAAAGCACGTGTACCGCGTGGTGAAAAGTAGTTTTTTGGAGGAAGCGCTCTTCCCCTATGTCACTTTCCTTTTGATGATCTTTTTGTGAACAGATCACTCTGATAGTTAAAATATACAGTCTTCTATTGATATCGTTGTCGCCCTTTGCCGTCGGGTTTGTAACAGTTGGATAGCAACTGAATTTCTGTGCCTTCAATGTGGATGAAAAGAAAAAAATGATGCGGCAAAAGCAAAAAAATGATGCGGCAATAGCAAAAAAGTGATGCGGCAATAGCAAAAAAGTGATGCGGCAATAGCAAAAAAGTGATGCGGCAATAGCAAAAAAAGGACTGCGGCAATATAGAAACCTGTGTAACGGCTCCTGTGCGACTTTGCATGTAACGCCCTGCGTGCGGCAAACATGTGCCAATGTAACGCTTCATGGCCTCACTGCGGCAACATATATTGCCAGTACGGTAGTGACCATAGTCAATTCTGACCACAGATTCAGGGTAGATTGTTCTGACCATAGAAACCATAGCGACTATAGATAGGTTGCTTTAGAGACTTCTTGCCAATGAGCTCAACTTGACCCGTACAGGGCTCATGCTGCCTCCCAAATATGGTTGCTAGAATTCTGTGAAAAGTTGAAATTACTATAACATATCTCGCAGATTTGAAACAAGTGGCAAGGCGTCAGAATTTGAAGATAGTGATCAACAGCACCAACGGAATCGACATTTCATAACTAATTTTTGTCCACCGCCATCACATTCTTCCCAATATAATGTCATGTAGATGAACAATAAAGCCGTTATGAAAATATCGATTCTGTTGGGCCTGTTGATCGCTATCCTCAAATACCCCGCAGAGTTGCATTTTTCCTCAACTTGGCTACTCTTTACTTGATCAGTGACACCACTGCATTCCACTGTCTGAAATCAGCCGTACGCCTGAACAGCAGCTCGTCAGAGACACTCATGTTGCTAGCAAGTAAGTACTCATGTTGCTGGCAAGTAAGTACTCATGTTGCTGGCAAGTAAGTACTTCAAGTACATTGATTGAGTCACGCCGTACAGGTGGCAGATCGGTAAACAAAGTAGACGTGGTAGTTATGCATAGCAACAAGCTAGCTATTGCTGCTGCTGCTGGTGCTGCTGCGCCCCGTACGCAGCTGGACACAATGCGATACAACACAGAGTTGAAAGAGAGAGAGAGAGAGAGAGAGAGAGAGAGAGAGAGAGAGAGGGCGAGCGAGCGAGCGAGAGAGAGAGAGAGAGAGAGGGGGGGGGGGGGGGGGGGTAATCCTGTTTTTCAATATTTCTTTCTCTCCTTCACGCCATGCTCTTGAAGTATTTTTTTCTTTTTCTATTACTGTTGCCTGTGTCTAGTTTGCATGGTACGGCTGAATGAGTTTTCCAATGCTGAGATATGCTATGAGAAATGCACCACAACATCGTAAGTACCAACACTCAGCACCGGTTTGTACTGTTTGTACTGTACTCCACGAATGATCATACAGTAAAACTCCCCTAATCTGGGTATGTCCGTCTACTACCGGACACCTTTCTGACTCATCTAGAGTCACAAAATAATTTGAAAATCGGATTTTCAACGAAAAACAGCCCCAAAAACTATTGATTGGCATAAACGATGTTTAGTATTGTTTACCTTCATGCAGTGCATGAGAGTGAGAGACATTTCAAGACCCTGGAGCGCCTGCTCTTTTGAAGCCAAGGTCGTAGTTCAGTCAAGGATCACCTACCTCTCCAGCACAATGCTTTTTATAGCTCGTAGCGCACAATGTAAACTCTTTTCCTCGAGTTGCGAATGATTTAAAACGTATTAAAAGTAGAAAAAAGGATGGTGATCATGAGCGGCCTTGAGCACTGCAAATTGACTAGTTGTTGCATTTGAATGTATCACCGGTGATGTTTAGAATGTTTGATTGTGTGTTCTTCATTGTGCTCTGCATTTTTTATTTTTTATTTTTTTACTATTGAACACTCACTGCATGATGAACTAAAATGAGGAGGAGAACTTGACACAATGGTACATATCCAGCAGGATGAAGTGGGTGGGACCTGTGAAGCTCAGCCGACCAAGGGTCTCGGCATATCAGCTGCACATGTGCACCAAAGGAAACGAAATGGGGAGTGGAAGGGCGGGGAGCAGGAGAGCAAGAACTCTAAGGGTAGGAAAGAGAGGACGGAGGGGAGGAAACCAGGAAACTTGTTAGTTTGCGAGTTATTCCAAGATATGAGTGCAAACAAGTATGCAAACAAGTACAAAGATAGCAGTATCAAGATCATGATGCTGAGGCGAAAGTAGAGGCTGATTGCCGTGCAGTTTTGACGAAAGACTAGAGTGAGAATGGAGGAGAGTTAGAGAGAGATGAGGACAGATGGATTGGGAGTTTGCATGACACACATTGAAAATGAGTACTTTTATAAAAGTATTGCAGGACATGTGCTTGCCTGTACCAGTCCTGAGAAAACAGACCGCCGCCACCAGTGGGTGTTGATTTGTATGACTGCTAGGGTATTGTTGTTGTTGTTGTTCAGTGTGCCAATATTCAATGGTGCAGGTTGAACAAACCCTATTTGAACTTTGCTGTCTTCTTCCTTTCAGGACCAACTATCTGGCATTCTTGAACTATGCCACTTTCCTAGCACGGCAAAGGAGAAAAGAAGACTCCGAAAAGCAGTTGAACTCTTTCTACGAGTGTTGCGAGAAGCTTGGTCAGCAAAGGTGCATGCTGACAGAATCGGTAAGGAGACACGACAGTTGAAAATTTTGTGAATTTCTGTCGGCATTCCATTGTCTTTGGATGCCATAGTTCTTTAGCATACTACTTTAAACAACATGTTTGGGAAGTATACAGTCTTCAATACACATTGGTGGGAGGTATACAGTCTTCAATACACATTGGTGGGAGGTATACAGTCTTCAATACACATTGGTGGGAGGTATACAGTCTTCAATACACATTGGTGGGAGGTATACAGTCTTCAATACACATTGGTGGGAGGTATACAGTCTTCAATACACATTGGTGGGAGGTATACAGTCTTCAATACACATTGGTGGGAGGTATACAGTCTTCAATACACATTGGTGGGAGGTATACAGTCTTCAATACACATTGGTGGGAGGTATACAGTCTTCAATACACATTGGCGGGAGGTATACAGTCTTCAATACACATTGGTGGGAGGTATACAGTCTTCAATACACATTGGTGGGAGGTATACAGTCTTCAATACACATTGGTGGGAGGTATACAGTCTTCAATACACATTGGTGGGAGGTATACAGTCTTCAATACACATTGGTGGGAGGTATACAGTCTTCAATACACATTGGTGGGAGGTATACAGTCTTCAATACACATTGGTGGGAGGTATACAGTCTTCAATACACATTGGTGGGAGGTATACAGTCTTCAATACACATTGGTGGGAGGTATACAGTCTTCAATACACATTGGTGGGACGTAAATTCATTTTGGTGTGGGGATAATTTCAGGTAATGCGGCGTCACATGGATTTGAACAGAGATCACTTAGCTTGATTCAGGGGCTGGCGGAGATACCAGTCGTCATATCGGGAGAGAAGCCAGCCATCGTCCGTCTCGCTTCTGATATTGGGTGACTGGCCCGAAACGTCAATTGAGAATACACTCACCACAATGAGTGGAGTGAATTTTCGTAATGTTCTAAAACTTCTGTTTTTAGACTGACTCTTTTGACCTGGATAATGATGGAAGTACAAGCAGGAAAATTCTAGCCATCCCAAACCCCGACCATCATCCTGGAATGATTACTTTTGTAGTCTATCCTGGCTGTGATTCATTCACACCTGAAATGATCGGTGAACCGCCCCTCAGCCAATCAGAGAGAGTTCAGCACGTATTGTTTGTTGTTTCTTCATGCGGAAGGAATTCAGCCATCAGTAAGAAGAAACAAACCAGAACATTCTTCTAGCCTTGCTGATGGCTGAACTCCTTCCACGTGCAGAAACAACAACGCTGGCTGAACTCTGATAGCCGGAAAATTCGCGAAGTCCAAGAATTTCTCTAAAAACAAATTTGCTGTTCTTGCCTTTTCAGAGTCTGAATGCTTGTCAAACTCTTGCAAAACTACTTGGTGTCAGCAAGACTGCACCACAATTTCGTGTGAAGAGAAGAGATAAGAAGGCAGCAGCAGCAGCAAGTACAGAGGATCGTTCTCGTCGCACAAGCGGACAGCCAGTGTGAGCGGACAGCCACTAAATGCTGGAAGCTGCAGTGCCATACCACACAAGATGACCCTTGCAGTCTTACAATAGTGTGTGCTAAATGGAAATGAGTATTGAGAACTAAGCTACTTTCCTACCTACCTAAAGATGTACTGTGTATCTATGTTACTTTAACAGCTGTTTTTGAAATGCCATAGTATGAATCAAATGTGCAGGTATGTATGTGTATTGAATAATAATATGCATATCACCCATCATAGATACTAGAAAAGAACAAATTTGTACCTATAATTTGTAAATGTTATTGACAACAAATGCAGCTCTGCCTGCAAGCCATAACTCACTGAGAGCTATTCTTCTATTCCTCTGCATCCTGTAGCTCAACTTCCTTCATATAGCGTACTTTCAACTGCTGCAGATAAGTCTGCAGACTTTCTGGATTGAGGCGAGAGTTGCGTGCAGCTTGCAGCAAACACGTGGCCAGTGTGTGGACAGCTCGTTTTGTGCTGCGCTCCCTCGAGTTGTGAGACCGGACCTATCACCACATGGAAACACAGGAAATTATGTGGCATGGTCCTGTGAAGGCTTGAGGGCAATGTGATAATCGTATCCAGTGCTGCAAATATTTTCACCCAGATTGGACACCTTTCTGCAGACACTCCCATAAATGGGCATTTCTTCCCAGGGTGGTAAAGAAGCATGATTGTATTCACCTTGCCATAATACCAAAACAGTAAAGTGCAGTCATACTGTTGTACAATCTTTGATATTCCTTCGTTAAAGTGGGAAGTTGGAAATGTTCCTTTTCCGAAAAATTGGACAGTGTCCGCTACATGGGCTGATTTGGCAGAATTGCATAGCAACATGTGTGAGCAGGTCGGGGAGAAATCATATATGTTCCCCCCAAATGGGCGAAGTGGAGTATTGAATTTTAGATTTTCTTCGCTTGTTTCTCCTCCCTCATGCAGAAACAACAAGAGTTCAGACATCAGCAGGCCAAGAAGAAAACACTTGCTGAACTCTGATTGGCTGAGGGCGATTGGCCAGTCATTTCAGGTGTGAAGTTCAGAGCCAGGATAGGCTATAAAAGTAATCATTAGGTTTTCTTCTAGGCCAAGAAGAAAACACTTGCTGAACTCTGATTGGCTGAGGGCGGATGGCCAGTCATTTCAGGTGTGAAGTTCAGAGCCAGGATAGGCTATAAAAGTAATTATTCCAGGAGGGGATGGTGGTTGGGGTTTGGGATGACCAGAATTTTAGATTTTCTTCTAGGCCAAGAAGAAAACACTTGCTCAACTCTGATTGGCTGAGGGCGGTTGGCCAGTCATTTCAGGTGTGAAGTTCAGAGCCAGGATAGGCTATAAGAGTAATCATTCTAGGATGGGATGGTGGTCGGGGTTTGGGCTGGCCAGAATTTTAGATTTTCTGAATTTTAGATTTTCTTCTTCAGGCTTGTCACAGTTCTCCTCCCTCATGCAGAAACAACAAGAGTTCAGACATCAGCAGGCCGAGAAGAAAACACATGCTGAATTCTGATTGGCTGAGGGCGATTGACCAGTCATTTCAGAATTTTAGTATTCTCTTCAAAACCCTGCCTAGGCTATTGAAAAACACAGTGAACACGAAAGAAACGGGTGAAAATCCTTAAAACCCGTTCAAGAGACAGTTTAGCCCCTACTACTAATTTTGGTTGGTTCCTGAAATTTCGGGAACCAACCAAAATTACCCTATATGTAGGATTCCCTTTCCTAAGACAAGATTCCCATTCTCATTCTCAGGTTTCACCAGGCACTCAAATTGCTCATATTGGCCTATACTACATATATTATACCACTACAACTTTGCTAGCTCACTTCTATGGTTTATGAACCTTTGAACTTGGAACTGCATGTATGCTTCATGTTCATATATGTAGTTGTAACTACTGCACTTGCTGGTCTGTACCGTTGTGTGTACTGCCAGCTTCAATGCATCATGACACATCTACGAGTTCATACTGTTAATTAAGTCCCCAGCTCTAGTCTATTTTATTCCCGTAGCTATGCAGAAGACGTTACTTCAGTGACGTGTGGCGCTAGCCAGGGTCCACACAGCTTTAATTTGGTATTTGTGTGTTTGTTTGTTTGTTTGTGTCACGCCTGGCGCTATCCCGTATCTGTCCCGTACCGTACCGTACCATCAAACACAGCTGGCCACATACAGCTGGCCGCAATATTCAAATAGGGCTTTCAAACGCAAGATCATAACATGAAGCAACTTGGAAGAATGGGTATGAATGCGAAGTGTATGGGGGAATGCATGTACATGAAGGGCGATAGTGCGGGTTCGAATCCCAGGATATGCCTGAAAAAATAGGAGAATTGAAAAATTTATAACATCCTTTTTCTTTTCACGGTTGCCGTCATCAAGGCTGTAGATGGTGTCGTATTACCCTCGATTGTACCTGTCCCGTACCTATCCCGTACCGTACCGTACCATCAAAGACGGCTGGCCACAATGCATATTCAAATAGGGCTTTCAAATGCAAGATCATAACGTGAAGCAACTTGGAAGAATTACATACCGGTAGTATGTATGCGAAGTGTATCGGGGGATGCATGCAGGGCGCGCGATAGTGCGGGTTCGAATCCCAGGTTGTCTTTAAAAAAAGAATTTTTTTAAAGAATTTATAACCATGATAACATCCCTATGCTTTTTTTTGTCTAGGTCATCAAGGCAAAAAAGCATAGCGTAGGGCCCTGAGCTTCCAAGCTCTCTCGTTCCCGTAGCTATGCAGAAGACGTTACTTCAGTAACGTCTGGCGCTAGCCAGGGTCCACACAGCATTATTTGGTGTTTGTGTGTTTGTGTCACACCTGGCGCTATCCCGTATCTGTCCCGTACCGTACCATCAAAGACAGCTGGCCACATACAGCTGGCCGCAATATTCAAATAGGGCTTTTAAACGCAAGATCATAACGTGAAGCAACTTGGAAGAATGAGTATGAATGCGAAGTGTATGGGGGAATGCATGTAGGGCGATAGTGCGGGTTCGAATCCCAGGGATTAAATGCCTGAAAAAAGGAGAATTGAAAAATTTATAACATCCCTTTCCTTTTTTTGCCGTCATCAAGGCGGTAGACGGTGTCGTATTACCCTCGACCATACCTGTCCCGTACCTGTCCCGTACCTGTCCCGTACCTATCCCGTACAATCAAAGACGGCTGGCCACAATGCATATTCAAATAGGGCTTTCAAATACAAGATCATAACGTGAAGCAACTTGGAAGAATTAGTATGTATGCGAAGTGTATCGGGGGATGCATGCAGGGCGATAGTGCAGGTTCGAATCCCAGGTTATGTCTAAAAACAAAAAGTAGAAACTTATAACGCTTACGTGGAGATAAAAATGTAATTAACGCAATAAATAGAGTAAGCTGCGCACTCAGTACAAACACAATTAGCAAAACTTGTTTTCAAGCTTCTATATTTACATGAAAACAAGTTTTGCTAATGGTGTTTGTACTGAGTGCGCAGCTTACTCTATTTATTGCGTTAATTAGAAACTTATAAGAATTTATAACATCCCTATGCTTTTTTTGTCTAGGTCATCAAGGCAAAAAAGCATAGCGTAGGGCTCTGAGCTTCCAAGCTCTCTCGTTTTATCCACACCGGAACTGCTGCTACTGGATAGCCTCAATTCTAAAGACTTAGCAACTTCTCGCCTCCACTTGACTTGTTCGCTATGATTCCCTCAGTATTTCTCACCTTGCTCCCCCTTATGTTCAGGTTGCCCGTTTCGGAGCCATCAGTTGCCTGATGATCGTAGTAATACGTGAAACTCGGAGATTTCGGCCTCCCAAGGCTAATACCCATTTCGGCCGCATCAAATTTTCGGCTTGTACTGCTGCCGCCTGTATACACTGTCACAATGAACCTTGCAAAACAAAATTTCGGCCGCAACAAATTTTCAGCCAAACATGACCAGGCCGAAAATAGCCGAAAATAAATATGCGCCGAATATTGTTGCCTTAGGGCATGTTCAATTGGTAGGATCGGGATCCCGATCCACCGGATCCATTGGAATCGCACCCTTTCGATTGGTCGAATCCGGATCCAACGGATCCAAATGTGATCTGTGTGCGTATATAGCAGGTAAAAATCATTTGTGTACATGTTGTGGTACGCACACGTTGATATCAAGATCGAGATATGGCTTGTTGACTTTTTGTACGACGCGAGCGATGAGTACGACTTTCACCCTTTTGGGTGACTTGTGAGCGCCATTCGTCAACATGGCAACAGTCAGGGTTCAAAATAAAGTGTTCAGTTGATTCTGAAGGATCCGACGGATCTGAGATCTGGATCTGGATCCCGATCCCGATCCTTACTAATCGAACATGCCCTTACAGTATTGCAGTGCTGCATGCAAATTACTAGTGTTGAAACGATCTCACCGGGTACTCGTTAGCTCGCTCGCCAAAAACTCGGCTTGTTTGTGCGGCCAGCTCGTTTGCACTAACGAGCACCGTACACCATACTCCGTACATATTTCAGTACATTTAGATCGGGGAGTCGTAAAAATTAATTAATATTGTACAACTCTCTGGTCGATCGAGAGTCCAGTCCCGAGCAAAGTGAAAATCACTCGCAGTTACAGTGACTGTATACCTGCACGACACTTGAGTTGTTTCAGTTGTCGTTGCAGCTTTGGTGGACTCCACTGATGTCTTGTTCCGCATCTGCTAACCTGTCGCAGGACACGCTTCGGTCAACTCTGCATTCGAGTGAAAGTTACGCTCAGTCGTTTGGAAGTTCTCCCGCGATGCAGCGAAGAACAAGGCTACTTGCAATCGTTGCAAAACAGTCTATTCTTACAAAGGCTGCTCAAAGACGGCGCTGAAAAATATCTCGACACCAAACAGCAGTCCGAAGTGAAGCAGCAGGAACCCCAAACGTCGGCGGTGATAATTTGAACCAGATGAAAAAAATCGAACTGTAATAGAAAAAATATCCAAAAAATGATTATTTGCAATTTTTGTCACATCAATGAAGCTCGTTAGCTCGCTCGATAGCTTGCTCGGTAGTGGAACTGATCGCTCGTTTGTTATAGATACGCTCGTTTCAACACTACAAATTACAGCCTGGTAAACCGTATCCTCCCTTCTTTTCTGCAATCGGCCTACTGCACCTACTGTGTATACATATACGCTAGCTTTTTATTACCACAATTTCATCCCCTGATGAAGCATTCAAAATGCAGAAACCGGTAAGGTATGCCAAGACGCGTATGCAGGATTGGCGGGAGGGAGGTTACATAGGGTCCGTTGTAGTAAATAGCTACGTCACGTCAACCAACTCTCTCTCTCCCTCTCTCTCGCGCTCGCGCGCGCGCGTCACGTGTTTCAGGGCATGCACAGTGCATGAAGACGTCAAGTAGTCGTAGAATCTGCGACTTGACGACTCGTTGACAGCACGGCGCGACGCCCACACGCAGGGCAACAAAAGACGAAAAACGAAAACAAATTGTTCAGTCGGCTGACAGAAAGGGGGGGGGGGTGTTCGTCTCAACCCTGTCCTTTTGGTGGCCCCTTACACTACGGAAGCGGAAAGGTGGTTCTTGACCAGGGAGTTGTACGACTCCTTGTTCTTGACCTGCCCGGTACGCGAACCCGTCGAATTTTTTTTTACTCATTTTTTAACACATGTACTGGGTCACCAGGGTGGCGGGTAAATACTGACCCTGACATACCTGGTACTGCTGCATCTTCTCATGGAGTTGCCTTGCTGAGGAAGTGATAGCAGTTGGTAAAGTGGACATCTCGGCAATCTTGATTCCTTCACAGTAAATAATTATAACATAGAACATTGTGACTGGACAGGACAATTCGAAAAATATAACAACGTGTGCGTGGCAACCCCTGAGACAAGGATATCTGTGCCGTGTCACCTCCCTGGCGTGGGTACAACTCCCTGTTGGGCATGCATGAACCGCAAACGTAGCGTGTACACACACCCAGTGCTGCCAAACCGTCCGATTTTTCAGACAGTGTCCGATTTTTGAAGGCTCTTCCGAAAACCGGTCCGAAAAGGGAAACGTCCGAAAAGCAGCCAAAATGTCGGAGATCATTACTTTCCTATGCAGAAGTCCTGTATTTTCACTTTTCAGCGCAACTGAAGGCACAAATCACTGTATATTTGCTTCTCAAAAGGCTAGCGCTTGGCTGTGGAAGTGCAAAGTAACATGCCTGCATCAGGTTGGATGGCATGTACGCTGCCAGTCTGTACAGATTCAGTGTGCGACCACACTCATCGTTACAAAATTCATGACAACTCCGGGGTTACCATGGCAACGAAGCGAATTTTCGTGGTGTTTTAGGCGATATTTTGAATTCTCTGTAAAAAATTTGCCGAGGAGAAAAATTCGGGGTGTCCGATTTTGGGCGAAAATTATTTGGCAGCACTGCACACCAGTTATGAACAATACCGCTCTCACTCACCGTACTGCTTCTCCTGCATCTTTCCCTGCCTCAGTTGGTGTGTGTAATGAATCTTGTCATCCCCGCTTGGTCCTGTCACATGCTACAAGGAAATAGACCAAATGATACACTATTGAATTACGCTGAATCTCAGGGGCGTAACGCATACGTACAGTGCACCACAGACTCAGAAATTGTTTTGTCTTGTGAATAGCAGCATGCTGTGATATGCCCTCATCGTTCCAGGAAGAAAGGTACAGTCGAATATGACTCTACCTCCTTGTATTACGACTTTGAAGGAATCTACATGTACTTTGTCAATTCTGCATGAAAGCTGACTTCAAAAAGAAATTTCTTGCAAAGTACAAATGAGGCACAAAGTGCAATGCTGCGTTTTACCTGAACATCCATGTGGTAACTGCAGGACACACAGCACACGTAGAACATGACAGTCAGCAAAGGGACATGTGAAGAATGAACAAGTATGATGTGTGTGGTCAATTTGAAGGTGAGCTTCCGGGCTACAAACAAAATGCATGCTCTTGTTCTTCCTTGTCACCAAAGTAGTGATGTTCACCGTTGAAGATAGTCACAGCAAAGCGTTGAAGATCATGAATTTGCTTACATTGCCCTGTGCTTATTGGTACAGATTTAAAGTTGATATACTTCATAGCCGCTAATACACAGGAGCGTATTTCGTAAGGTTTCCAGGCTGCCCAAAAACGCTTGTGCGCTTGATCAAGCCGGCGCCAATGCCATAGAGTACATGCCTAACCAGTAACGACAAATCGGAGAACTACAGATGGGCTGATTGAGTGAATTACTGGTGTGTATGCATGCCCAAGAGCAAGGAAACCCCTCCATAGCCCAACCCAGCTATGCACCTGGTATAAGATACATGCACCTACTTGATAGCACTGGGATACAAGCCCTCCAGCTGAGTCAGCTCCAGGAAATGAGTGGCAAAGAAAGTGAATGTCTGCAAAAACATTAAAAAATGAAAAGCATGTACAGTGGCATGAACCCAAGCATTGGCTTTACATAGTAAACATTCTGGATACTAGGCAGCCTGCTGTGAACCTCAGCCACTTGGGAACGTGCGACCTGGCACAAGGGTAACACGGATGCCGCAAGGTGAATTTCGACCTTTGGCCTCTGGTTGATAGATGTGATCTATCCACCCCACCATTCAGGAGCTAACATAGTTCTGCATCAGTGTCTGCTCCAGCGCCGGGTGAGCCGGGTAATCCACCCGGTTGGGCGGCGCTTGGACCCGGTTGAAAATATAGTACTGGGTCACCTGTGACCCGGTTGGTACTTTACACTTTCGAACTTTGAAAGGACTGACTACATGGCTTGTATGTGTCAGATACTTCTTCTTCTTTCGTAATTTTCTAATTCCTGTCCTCTCTTTTCTATATGCGGCTTATCCATTCGCCTTTATATCATTGGGCCTAGTTCCCGTTTATTGTCCGAATTAAAATAAACCAACCAACCAGTTAAAGCATGTGACTCGGCTGGTGAGACAGCACCAGGTACATGTGTACCCGGCTCCGACCCGGTTGAAATGGTTGCACCAGATACACGTGTACCCGGCTGTCCTACAATCCTAGAGCAGACACTGTGCATAACATCGAATCATGGGGTTGTGGCATGCCACGGAAGCGGAAAGATAGTTCTTGACCTAGCCGGTACATGGGTTATATAGAGCAGCCTAATGGATGATGAGGAGAAAGACATCATCAGGGACCTACACGTGTAGCCTAGGAGCTCAACATCCATTGTGTTTTGTTGCAATGATGCCGAGACCCTATGGTCGGTCAAGCTGCCCCTGCCTCTCCCCCACTCCTGCCATTCCATATGTCTCATCGCTGCCTTGCTGCTTTGTGCCGTCAAATGGTGTGTGGTTTTTATTGTAAAAAAATCGATGTCACTGCTAAGACACGTATGTGCGACACCATTGGAGTGGAATGGTAAAAAGATGCATGCATATCATTAGACTTGGATGGAGAGCCAAGGATTAAATTGAAAAGAACCCCCCCCCCCCCCCGACCAAAATGTTACAATCATCATGTTATCCATAGTTTGTGTCCAACACGGATAACATATAACATGTTGATCCTTTCCTTTTTGAATATCATTAGCATAGGCAAATGACGGCGACATCACATCTCCACACTAGTAAATAAACTGACAGCCACACCCAAGTGACACGGCCAGGGTACTACTATACTTGAGATCCTGGAAACATACCTTCTTAGCAATTAATTCTTCACAAATTGCATGGCATATTCCCATACCTTCCTCGGAACTAGTACCTGTGGCGGCAAGTATAGAAAAAAAAGCATAGAAAACACCATCAACAAAATGTAATGCTTCAATCATCGCTGTTCACACTGCGTGCTCGAAGATGTATCACAGAACAGTATTTTGGAAAAATGGAAAAAATTGGTTATGGGGAAACTATTTCTGTGGCCTCTTCTGGGCTATCAGAGAAAGGATTACCAACCTCTTCCCAGCTCATCGATAATCACAAGACAACCTTCACTTGCCTCCTGTGTAGAGAATACAGAAACAGTAGGGTGATTGTAGGGAAATAGTGTGTCTCCAATAGACAGCCAAACTGGGCTGAACTGCAGGAGATTAGTGATTTTGTCATTACAGTACTGTCGGGCACCGAAGAACTGGGGGGGGGGGGGGGGGGGGGTAGGGTTCTAGCCTAGCCCGTTCTTATTTTTAGCGAACACAGCAGCTTCGTTCTTATTCGATGGTACAGTCTTACATGTACATTTGGCCCAGAATCTGCGAAAACCAGGCTTAGGGTGAAATTTCACAAAATGACTTTTTCCCATTTTCAGCTTCTATTGGGCAAGGGGGGTCAGGAAACAAAATATTACAGGTGTGGGTCGACTCATAGTGGTATTAAAAGCATCTCAAACACACCAGGGTATTGTGTTAAAAAATCCAAAAAAACACAAAATTGTTATCACAGAAAAGAAATGAAGAGAGATCCACCAGACTGAAGGAAGAGACATGGATATTTTTTGTTTAGGTGACATGACAAGGTAGGCATGTGGGGGCAGGCTTGTTGTGGCCCCTTCATGCTGCAGGCTGTAGTGGCCATGCACAGTTCTGCATGAATTTTGTTTGCTCCTCACTATACTACTAGTGCACTCAGCACATTCTGGGGCTGAATACATGTACTGACATGCTCTGGCGCTACACACCACAAGGAAACCTGACTCCAATTGAGATGGCACCTTTTGAAGGGTGAATCTAGTACACCTGTTCAGAAACAAGCAAGAACACAGCCTTTTCAAACTGTTCCCTGTTCATAGTAAGCGCATAGTGTGCTGGCGTGCTGCAGTATCTGCTTGGTGCTGACCAGCAAGTGAAATATCAGCACGCGGTACAATCCCTTGCAGCTAGCCGTCCAGCGAGGAAAGTCTCGAGTGGGGGCCTCTCGATCTGCTCACTCATTCGCCTGGCATTCAGTAGGACTTCATCGCCAAGGGTTTCAATTCAAAACCGTTTTCACACTGCGCTTCAAGCCATTTTCCTCGTGAACTTGCTGCAAACGTATGAGCTCCGCTGCGCGTGTTCCCTTTGCATGAGGCCCAGAAACAGCTAGTATCTCCGTACTTCGATTGGCTGGATTGATGTCGTCCAGGTTCTCCTCGCTATCGCCATCACGACTCTAACTGGAGACGATTTCTTCACCATTTTCCGCAAGCAGCAGCTAGCGCAGAAATTTCGCCATCCATGAGTGTAGGAGATGGAATCCGTTCGATCAGCTCAAAAACTCTTCATCGTGACTAGAGGAGTAGCAGGGATACTCTACCGGAAGCCCTTTGACTTCCCTGACTGCTGAAACCCTTCCTGCCATGACTGCTACTTCTTCAAACAAGCGAGATTCTCTTTGGTTCCACTTCACTGCACTCGATCGTCCACGCGACACAACCTTTTTACAAAACATAATTTTTCTCAAAAAAATGATTTTCACCCTAAGCCTGGTTTTCGCAGATTCTGGGCCATTTATGCAGAGTTGTGTACGTCTGAGTGTACATTATAGTGTACATTGTACAGTTTCCGTTCTTCAGCAGTATTTCAGACATAATCAGGATAAACCACCTATATTGATGTAACTATTCTCGAATGAAACACCCACTATCTACGTCATGAACAAGCTTGTCAGAAGCACGGCGCTATGTTCACACAATGCAGGTAATGTCGGAGAGAAACCGTCCAGAACATTTTCCCACATTGGCTCACGAGTGTGTGTGAGGGGCGCCGTGATTCATTTGCTGTAGTCTTTGTATTGTTTGGAATGGCAGTGCTGCTATGTGCCATGATGCATTGAACGTGTGACCCTTCATGAGCTGACTGCGGGCCTGTAATGTCAAGAGTTTGCATGAAACACACCATGAAGATGAGAACGTTGTGGATTACATGTACAATGTGACAACCCCATCTGAGACTACTCATAGCTACAGGTCACTCTTGCAGGTCACCACTACAAAGTCTGCATGTACCTGTAGGATGTAGTGTGCTTCTCTCATCTGTGCACAAAACAAAGCAGAACAGAAAGGTTGCACATGGCGCTGTGTGTTTAGTGATCTATTGACCGGAGAGATGGGAGGGGGGGGGGGGGGTAGGGGGTGTTACATGTCAGAATACTAGTACATCTGCAAAGCAGTACTAGGGGTAGATTTTTCTTTTGACCAGACGAGACCAGACGACGCTTGCAGATGCCAGCACGAACACTGCACCAGTCACACTCCACAACAGCTAGAAGTTGCTCCTGACAAGCCTTTTTCATTCAATTATGATGTTGGGAACTCAGAGGAGAGGTAGATGTTGAATGAAATGAGTTGAACTAAATGATATTGTTTTATGGAAGATATTGGCGCAATGTGTACACTCAATGAACTATCATGTGTGACAAATCGACACGAATGAAATAGTGTAGAGCGGAGGTGTTATGAACCCTACCGACACATTTATCACAGGTGCTAAGTCAATCACAAGGAGAAAGAGAGGTACACAGAATAGGTTGCGCTAAAAAAAAAACGACACCTCACAAAGTATACTGACGTGTGACAAAGATGGGTGTAAAGCAGAAGCCGAGTGACAGCCAAAAAAATCATTTTTGGGTGTCTAACGTCACATTTGAAAGTTGCTTACTGCACAAGACAAAGACTTCACGAACCTCGAAAGCTGACATTGGGTAGAAAGGAGTGTGTGATGCAGTGGCGAACTGTGAGATGCTACAGCAACGTTTCCATCCAGATCTTGACAACAGGGTTGGCGTCTGCCGCTATAATCCTTCCATCAGATCATCCTTCTTCACATCAATGGCAGATTTCCTGGCCCAGGAGAGTCATAATTTGGTGATGCCATCTTCAGTAGGTCTGCCAAATAGTAGTGCTAGATTTTTCTTTTGACCAGACGAGACCAGACGACGCTTGCAGACACCAGCACAAACACTGCACCAGTCACATTCCACAACAGCTAGAAGTTGCTCCTGACAAGCCTTGTTTCATTCTATTATGATGTTGGGAACTCAGAGGAGAGGTAAATGTTGAATGAAATGAGTTGATATTGTTTTATGGAAGATATTGGCGCAATGTGTGTACACTCAACGAACTATCATGTGTGACAAATCAACACGAATGAAATAGTGTAGAACGGACGTGTTATGAACCCTACCGACACAACTATCACAGGTGCTAAATCAATCACAAGGAGAAAGAGAGGTACACAGAATAGGTTTATACCGACGTGTGACAAAGATGGGTGTAAAGCAGAAGCCGAGTGACAGCCAAAAAAAGCATTCTTGGACGTCTAACGTTACATTTGAAGGTTCCTAGCTGCACAAGACAAATACCGCATATATATATACACTTGAATTGGCATGGTGCTGACTGTGATTCCCAGCCCAATTCAGGTGCAGGGAATCAACTGGACCAGTAGCGCCCAGCTCCCTGGAAAGCTTCTTGTCGACAATGCTTACAGTGAATCCTTCATCCAGGAGCGCATGTGTCTCGACGCTATGCCCGTTGGACACTGAGAGCGACACCGACACAACACGCAGGGCAATCCGAGTCCGCTGAACGGTGTGGGAGTTAACGCTCTCCTGCTGTTCAGTGTGGCCAAAACTGTTCTTGTCAGGCGGGTGCACTAGTTCATGTGACGCTTTCCGCAATCACCAACGGAGCAGCGAACGGCTGGTCACGGGGACTCGACTGGTCACGGGGGACTCGACTGGTCACGGGGGACTCGACTGGTCACGGAGGACTCGACTGGTCACGGGGGACTCGACTGGTCACGGGGGACTCGACTGGTCACGGGGGACTCGACTGGTCACGGGGGACTCGACTGGTCACGGGGGACTCGACTGGTCACGGGGGACTCGACTGGTCACGGGGGACTCGACTGGTCACGGGGGACTCGACTGGTCACGGGGGACTCGACTGGTCACGGGGGACTCGACTGGTCACGGGGGACTCGACTGGTCACGGGGGACTCGACTGGTCACGGGGGACTCGACTGGTCACGGGGGACTCGACTGGTCACGGGGGACTCGACTGGTCACGGGGGACTCGACTGGTCACGGGGACTCGACTGGTCACGGGGACTCGACTGGTCACGGGGACTCGACTGGTCACGGGGACTCGACTGATCACGGGGACTCGACTGGTCACGGGAACTCGACTGGTCACGGGGACTCGACTGGTCACGGGGACTTGACCTGTCACGGGGACTCGACTGGCCACGGGGACTCGACTGGCCACGGGGACTCGACTGGCCACGGGGACTCGACTGGCCACGGGGAATTGGCTGGTCACGGGGAATTGACTGGTCACCGAGTTCTACACCCATACACTCTGCACACAACCCGATGTGTAGTGAAACTGTAATTCTCTATCAATGTCCCCCAACACAGGTTGTAAATGTACTAACCTCCAGCATGAAAGTTGATGCATTGGTCTCAACATCATCTCTGCAGCCCATACGGCTGAAGAGCTGCTTACAGAGACGAAATGACGCATATTGAGCAGGAACAAAGCACCCGATCTGGGCCATGATTTGGCAGAGCATTATCTGCTTCAAGTATGTTGACTTGCCACTCTGTACAGTCATTCATACACAAGCATGCAGCGACATGGGATAGCAATGCACTGTTAGATTTGTGCAGAAGTACAGTACTGATCGGCTATAGCGTTGGTGTTTGATTTTCGTGAAAATATCACTATAGGCGATATATTACTACAGGCGATATGCATACTTAGGTATGCCTGACACATGCGTGTGTGGTGTCATTCGAATCAGTGCAGCGTGCAGAAGCGTGCTGTGCATGTGACTGTGCAGTACGCGTAGTGCAGAGCTACTTCACAAAAAACTTCGTGACTTTTGACATGAGTTTTCAAGGAGTTGTTGTGCTCAACAAATGCCTTCTTTTGGAAAAGAAACACTTCAACACATTCAATCGACATATCAACAATATCTACAGGATCGATTAGTGGGAGTAGAGTCTCAGTCTGGGTTGCCATCGCTCGACTCATCACCGCTGAAACCATTCCAAGTGGCAGGTCGATTGACGCGTGATGTCGTATGTCACGGAGAAGCTTCTCCGCGTCCCTGATCGTCTTCGCTGTTACCTGAATGCCTTCTCCAACATCTCGGCGGAGTCCATGGTAGCGCTTCAACGCTGATACTCATCAGGGGCGTCACAGGGTGGCTGGGAGTGGTACGACCGGGGGTCCGGGGGTGTCCCGCGGAGAAAAAAATAAGGATTTTTCGGCTAACAGGGCACGTTTTAGCACTCTACAGCCGCAAAGGAGGAGGGTTCCCCTAGCACTTATTAGACAACCCCACTCCAGCTCAAAAAACATACTTCTCAATTTCTCATGGATTTTTTGGTATTTTCTGTACATCGTAGGTAGCCAAGCAAGGCAAAAGGAACCCATTGCCCTCGAAAAAATCGCAAAATCCGAAGTACAAGCGTGCTGCGCGCGCGTTTTAGCGCCAGCCGCTGGGCAAAAATGTATATCATGTGCTGCAAAAGTCCGCCGCGTCGCTATGTACACGGCCGGCCTGGACAGTCGCGAAGTAATTATTTTAGTTGTTTTTAGAGAGAGAAGAAGATCCTTTTTTTTTTGTTCGGTGGGATTGAAAGATCTGCCATGCCAGTGGACCGGTCCGGAGAGATACGACACTGGAAGCAGAAGAAAGGGCTTGCGGAATAATCTTCTCTGTCTTCGTGGCAACAGGACTTTAGTTTGCGAGAGACCTTCGTCCTCAGTGTCGTCGCGGACGCAATTCTTGTTGCTGCTACCAGAAACCTCGGAAAACGAAACGATCGTAAATCGTTAGGTGAAGCGGGTCGTGTCGGTGAACAGCTGCAGAATATTCTGCTGCCGTGGAGCAGCAGTCCAAACACTATTCAACTAATTACTTCCGAGAAAGAAGCGCTTCCCTTTTCCGTTGACAAACGCGGCGTTCGCGGTTGTAATGCATTTTCGCATCAGCTTGCAGTAGATCGTCAGAAGCCAGAGGTACTAGGTAGGTGTCGTTGTGGAAAGAATAAATATTATGTTGTAGCTGACAAGTGACATACATGTAGTGCCTCTTGACCGTGCTGATCGCCATTGTAACATGGTAGATCTTGGAAAATTTTAGTTCTGGACCCAGTGATCGCCGCCAGCTCAGCTCTGTTTCCGTCAAGTTTGCAGTGAATGCGTCCGTGAGGAATCCATCGTCTGGTTGTCTCTACCCGTGACTCCAACCGCCTATCGATATCGTAATGGATAGCCGCCTGGAGTCTTGGGCAATAGCTAGCTGCTAGTGCTAGGCATCAAGTCTGTATGCTCCTTGCAATGAAAGTTGCGATGTTATGTACAAGTCCGAAGATCCTTGAATTTTTTTATTGCTTTTTTGGATGAATTGGGTGGACCATCCTGGACGAAAAGTGGTACGACCATGGTCGTAGTGGTCGTACCGTGTGTGACGCCCCTGCTCATTACTGCCTCCGCTCTCGCCCGAGGATGCCCCGGAACAACAAGCCCAGCCAACGCCAAACATTTCGAATTTCCTCCGAGGGATATCATAGTCGTATCAGCGCTTCCTGACTGCCGCGATCAGATGGTGCCATGTACGATGTATAATTTTTTATGATCATCACTATAGCCGATGAAAAATGTATGCAATAAAATCATTTTGACAAAGAAAATCGCATCATTATAGCCGATATATTACTATAGCCGATTATTACTATAGCCGATCCAATATGTATAGAAAGGGGTGGTTTATGAAAATGAATTTGAGAATACGATCACTATAGCCGACAACCCTATAGCCGATCCGCACTGTATAATCCAAAGTCATAACTATCTTCTTCTTCTTCTTTTTTTACAAATAACCACACACTTTTTGACAGCACAAAGCAGCAAGGCAGCAATGAGACTTATGGAATGGCCGGAGTGGGGGAGAAGCAGGGGAAGGGAACGAAAACGTTCAATAACTGATTAGAAGTGCTTTGTTGACTGGATGGGAAAAAAACGCGTGAATGCTTGTGGACCTACCTTTGTTCCGACCTCCTTTTACAATTGCTCTCTTTCTGCTTCTTTTCCTGCCATCTTGCGTGTTCTGTTTGACGTGCTTCTACTTTGTAAGGTAAAATGTGTTTTATCTTCGAGGGGCGTGGTGTATCTTATATTTATCGCCGTGGTTGGCTGTCACCCACTCTCTTTACATTGGCCGGTGTTTTCACTGAGTCTTGAGATGTAATAAATATCCCGCTCTCCATATGTGTCTGCTAGTATCGTTTCATTCATCCGTACTCACTTCCTGTACGCATGCCAGCACAGCATGCGCACTGTTTCTCTGCTGTCGGAGTCTCTTCCTCAGTTCTTGTTTTGTTCTTGTGTTTACATCTATTGTATTTTGATAAAGATGTTGAAACCCAACAGGGCCTCTATATACAGTTAGTGTCAGGTAAATAAAATGCGCTTACCATATTGGGTCCAGTGACTATGTGGAAGTGACAGCCATCTGCAGCATACTACACACAATCAAACACAACAGCACAACTTTCTACACCACTAGTCAACCAGTGATCGAACACTTATTAACCCATTCCACCCGAAGCACGTCGTTTGCAAAAGCATCCTGGATTACGAAGCACGAGATAACTCTTATGCAAAGTGCGCCCATTGGGCAGTGCATATACATCACTGTTCGAATTGCTGTAACTCCATCGTCCTTTCTTCAATTGCCCAGAATGAAGGCTTTTTGGAAAGCTGAGAGAACAGGCTTTGTGGTGATGTGTCGTTTGAAAGAGCACGATGAAGAATATCTCAGCGCCAAAGAGCGAAACACGAATATGGTATTTTCCCGAATTGGTGCCGTACGTAAAATAGAGCCATACGGCAATAATTGCCACGTTTCGAACCTGCAGACTTGTCACAAGTGCTGAACGCTTTTTACCGCCGCGGTGCATACCACCCTGGAATGTTGAATCCTTATGCGTGTGTATCTAGTGTGCACAATTTTGTTTTTAATTTCCATGGTGTGGTATAATGCCATTACTGTACTGCTCTGCTCATCTTCTGTGTGAAGGCTGTAATCTTGAAGTAATTGTTACCCGAACGTCAAAAACCATACCGATACTGTATCCTTGGTTACTTGATCATGGCATGTATTATCCAAGAGGTCTGGTCAGTTACAAAGCCAGTACATCACGAGCACATTGCAGGTATGACTGGGGATGCGGCAACGGCACTTAGTCAGTGACTCATGACTCATGATGTACTTTGCTTCAGAACTCACCCAATCCCTCTATTATCGTTTTCCACCAAGGTCTAGAGCTGCTATGTGAACAGTGATCATGGGTAGGACATACCGTGTTGTTTGGCACGGGCGGCTCATTAGATATTTTATCCAGGATAGGATGGCGTGCCTGTTTCAGTGCAAGTGTGTTTGTGAACTCTGGACGAACTGCAGCAATCAATCAACAGCAGAAATGGCATCTGAGAAAATTTCAAAAGTTTGTGTCAGGGTCGGCCAGATAGGTTTTTCGCATGTGCAGGGCTGCCACCACCCTCAAGAATCAAGGTGCAGATCAAGGTACAAATGCCGCCCCATCCAGTTACATCCAGTATACGCCACATAACGAACTCACATATATAGCGAATTTCGTGATATAGCGAACCATTGTCCATGTCCCTGTTTGAACCCATACAAAATTGACTCTTTATAGCGAACAATATTCGTTTACTGCGAACCGAATCCTGTAGGGCTGCTCTTCCCTTTTAAGCATAAGACCCTCTTCCTTTTAAAATCCCTGTGCTTTGGCACAAGAGCACATGGAGCTATGTAGCATGTACTCTTGCTTGACAGGATAAGTTTATGTTTGTATACTTTTAGTGTAGTGATCCTCTCAGCTTTTATGTTATTGTTGATTATAGTATGACCATAAGTATTATACACATCTTCTATATGGAGCTTTTATTAGTTAGAAGACCCCCAGACTCCAGCACCCCCAGGCTCCAGCACTCCCAGATTCTTGGATATGTACTATAATTTAGATGCTCTGGTTTGCTGATTGAAGACCCCCCTATCGTCTTCAATCAGTATGATAACCGTGAGGATTTGTCTAAGCATTTCATTCAGATTCGGAAAGCTAATTTATTCGGATGACTTTTCGGGCTCCTTTGCAGTGTTCTACGAGTCCAGTGCCAGAGGCCTAATAGTATTATTAGGCCTACAACAGTACTTTCCATGCTCTACACTTACCATAGTCGGAAAGTGTGCAGGCATGTGAGAAAGACACCAGCATGTCAGCCATGGACACACACTCACTCAAATTGTACAAGCAACTTATGTGCTCACGTACAAATGTCAGCAACTCGTTCAAGGCCCTGCAAGAAAGTAGTAGATAGAACAAAAGAAAACTGGCATGTGCAATACTGCAGCTCTAGTCAAGTGTAACTGTCCGACATTCTCTTTCCATGAAGTGTAGCCATGGATACTTACACATTGGTCATGAGGTAGATTTCATGTAGTGACTCTCGGACACGATCTACAGCACAACACAGAAGAGAGGTCTGTTGAATAGAGATACGAGACAACAGAACGGCTTCAAGCTTTGCACGGTGCACTCCTTCTGCTTACCAAGCAGAGCAAGAAAGCACATGGCGGCTTATCTGACCTCCTCGGCTTACCAAAGCTGATTAGTTCAAGTTGTGCTCAAGATGGCCAATACACCGTTGTACCCATTATCAAAGTCAAAGAGCCTGGTGGGAAATGTGTTGTGTTACAGAATCAGGAATTCACGGTACAAGACCAATTGTGTACAAATCCACCCCTAGCTTCTCTACTTCAGTCATGATGGCATTGTCATGATTCTCTGCCTACACTTGTCAAAGCAATCAGAACAAGATAGCAAAGAGTGGCGTATGTGTGTGTGAATGCTATTTGGTATGCTTTTTCCTTACCATTCAGCTTAATCTGAAGACACCATCAGCGTTGAGTGGGTCAAGACCGACATCAGCGTTGAGTGGGTCAAGACCGACGAGATAATAAAACCATTATAAAATAAGATCATATGCACGCACATGCATACACACACATTAAAAAGGACAAACATACATACACACACTTTTGCACTCATACAACCACGCACACACACACACACACACACACACACACACACACACACACACACACACACACACACACACACACACACATGCACACACACATGCACACACACATGCACGCACACATGCACACACACATGCATGCATGCATACATGCACACACACACATACACACACACACACACACACACACACACGCACACACACACACACACACACACACACACACACACACACACACACACACACATGTACACACACGCTCACACGCACACACGCACAAGCGCACACGCACAATGTGCTCGCACGCACACACACACACACACACACACACACACACACACACACACACACACACACACACACACACATACACACACACACATACATACACATGCATACACACACGCACAAACACACACACACACACACACACACACAGAACAGAACACACATAAGGCCAAAACTAATAGCCTTATTTCAGGTCAGCCGACCACGTTATTTTTTTCCCAAATTCTGTATTTTTCGGTCCGCATACAGTAAAACCTGTGACTACCGACCACCCCTTGGTCCCAGCAAAAGCAGTCTTTAGTAGCAGGTGGTCTTTAGTTAGAGGTTTGCACCATGCGACCATATATGGATCCCAGTATATGATATGCATATCAAAATGCAGCTAATACAATTTCCCAGTACTTGCGCAATGCCATTCTTATTTCAGGTCAAACAACACTTGGAGAGAAAGACGGAGAGATGGAGAGAGACAAAAAAGAGAGAGAGAGAAGATTATTTTTTTTGCAGACATCAAATTCAGCTGCTACTTCTGAAGCCAGGAGTCAAACGTTCCCTGTGGAAGTTTCGTTTTGCGCTGGGCTTCAAATTTGTTCCTCCGATCAATCGTACCGACTATCCTTGTTGTGACTTCTCGATTGTTCGAACGCGATCCTTCAGCATCACAGGACCTTGCGGTGCTGCTTTGTTTCTGGATTCCTTGACGCCATCGTCGATTCATTTGTATGACTGGGGTGACATGTATGACTGGGGTGACAGAGCCGCTCAGTCTTCGTTTCTCCTCCGAGTAGTAACATCGAGCAGAGAGGGCTTTCGATGCGCTCTCAAAGACGTTTCCTATCATGTTTATTCTTGACAGCGCTTGAAATTCTGACAGGTGTAGTGCAGTCTAGTCCACGCCGACTCCACAGTCATAATGACCTGCGTTCATTTGTTCAGCTGTAGTACCGAAAGATTCCTTTCAGGACCATGGAAAATCAGCAAAATTTCAAGAAGGAGCTCTGAGCAACATTTGATTTCCTACATCGCGGTCGCTAGTTACGGGTCAAAAATCGTCTTTGGGACAAGAAAAGGCGGTCGCTGGTCGCGTTCAGCAGGTAGTCGCTAGTCACAGTGCATTTTGAATGTGAGACCGTCCGTGCCTGGCCAAGTGGTCGGTAGTACCAGGCTGGTCGGTAGTACCAGGCTGGTCGGTAGTACCAGGCTGGTCGGTAGTACCAGGCTGGTCGGTAGTACCAGGCTGGTCGGTAGTACCAGGCTGGTCGGTAGTACCAGGCTGGTCGCTAGTCACGGTGCCAGTCTTTAGTTACAGGTTTTACTGTATGTATATGATCGATGCACACGTGCATCTGTTGTTAGCTGCCCAGACCGCTTATTTGAATTGTGCATGCACACGTACAGCGTACAGCGCACAGTGTACAGTGTGCATACATCCAGTAGACGTCAATGCTGTCAGGAGTACACTCGATCCCTCCGCATGGGTCCATTGGAATGTTGAAACCTACGATGTGCTCACATCGTGCTTCTGTTTGCTTGTGCATCGGTATGTGACCATGCATGTGAATGCATGTATGCAGAAATGTGCTGTGCCTGGGTTCAAGTGTGAGGGCAATGTCAGTCGATGACCAGTCGATAGTCAGTCAGTAGGATTGAATCCAGTGTAAGTTGATAAGGAATTTGGATCAGTCGTTTCACCCCTACGCGGAAACATTATTTCACCAAGGAGTTGAGTCTGGACTGAAGCTGCCATCAAAGTTCAGGCTGCTGGAGAGGCCAGTTTATTCAAGTTGTTCTTCAGCCCTGAAATTGTGTCTGGTATCCACCCAAATAATGCATGGGCGGCAAGTGTAACCATGCTTTCTAGGTAAATCTGCACACATTACTGGTGACATCAGCTACATGTTGCTACAAGAGGCTATCCCACACAGAGCACAAATTAGTAGAGGTTTTGGTCATGAGGTTGCCAGTACAATGTATTTAGGGGCGTTGGGTTGATTGCGGTGAGGGGCAATTGCTTGGAGAATACTACAGACATCCAACAAGAGAAATAGGCCGTGGGCGAATTTGGTTTTAGCTTTTGATAGCTGTGCTCTGGACAGTGTTTGCGGTGTTTGCATTGCCAGCTCTGAGCGCCTGGCGAGGGAGCAAAATCAGATCCCTGCAAGGAGTCTGTTGGGACTGTACAGGCTGCTTCCCTTTGCCATTACAGCTCACTTACTTGCCATGGAAACTCACCAGATCATTGGTAGTGAAGCTGATAGTTGCTTTGCTCCTGACCACCTTGATGAACTCCGCTGGCAAGCCACCAGTCTCAGATCGATTGGATGGTGTAGAGCGTGCAGTAGCAGCACCAGTAGCAGTACCAGTACTGGTAGCCATAGCAGTGGCAGTGGCAGTTCTCACACTTGCAGTACTGCTTCTAGCACTGGCAGCAGACAACAGGCCAGGCAATGCAGGCATCTGTATGAAGAATGAACGTGTTGCATTGTACCCGGTGCGCAGTGGAAGATTGTATTTCTCGGCCAGCTGGGTGATCAAGCCTGTACAATGGCATATGAGAAAGAGCATGCCAAGAAGACTGACAGACTGGTAATAGGCAACATACAAATGTACGAATGCACTGTCTGAACACGACGCTTTCCACTTTTAACGATTTCCAGGCAAGTACACTTTGTACATGAAATCCATCACATTTAGAAGAGTTCCAGCAACTCACAATACGGGCACGTATGTACGGGTTTTATTTTTCCGTACTTTTAACCCTTTGTGTACCAGCCCCATCTCGAACCGTAACGTACGTTACGGTTCGACGCACCGCACTGCGCCGCGCCGTTCGGCGGCGTCCTTGTTCCGATCGACTCGCGGTTTTTTGCGCTGGGCAGCTGAGATCCCACTGCAGATTTTGATGTATGATGTGGGTGGGTTGCCATTTGAAAGTATGGAGAACGATCGCGGCGAAAAGTGCGCTTTGCAATTTCAGCGCTCTGCGATATATTTTAGCAATTTCGATCGTGTTTTCGTTCGGTTACGCTGCTTGTATCTGGAATATAGCTTGCTCTAGCTGTTGTCGATGTCTACTAGTGATGGTGAACGCCAGGAGAGAGTTGTAGTAGCGATATAATCTCAGGATCTGAATCGAAAATGAGAATTTCCATCGCTGAAGCCATTGCAGTATTCGCTCTCCAAGCAGCAGCGAGAGGGAGCGCAGCGATGGCCTGAAATAATCAAGGCAGGTGAATTTCCTCACCCATCGACTATTCCTGGTCTTCTCAATCGCCAATACCCTCGCTGGACGCAAGTAGATAAGTGAAAAGTACATATTCAAATCTGACACAATTTCAATAATTTGAAATTTTGATGCAATTGTTTGGCATCTGGTATTCACGCAATATGGCTCTTTTCCGTCCATTTCGCTATTGTTGAAGCGTGCAACTGGCGGCTATACACTAGTACAGTGGTCTCCTGTTGCTCTGTGTGAAGAAGGGCAATGTCAGCAAGTATATTCACGATTCCAAGTGCACGGATCTAAATTGTCAGGAATATGGACAATTGACTCAGAAATAGATATTCCAGGTATGGCCTGTATCTGTAGTTGTGTGCTCGGTCAAAATATTTTCTTACCTGGACACATTGATACCAACAGATTCAGAAAAACATAACTTGCACATACAAAATGTGTCTTAGTTTTATGCTATAGGTCCATCATTACCGATGAGTACCCCGCGCATACATTAGATGCCTGGTACACAAAGGGTTAAAAATCTGGTAGACCCTGGTGACCGAAGGCCAGCCATGGAATCATAATTATGACCAGGCTCACTGCTGCGTCATTTTTTAGTATAAAGTACTGACCTTATTTATCTTCCAGTCATTCAATAACAACCGTCTCTGATGAGGTCCCAATGACCGAAACAGCTGTCGGACGGAATTTCAGTACTCAGAGGGAACCTTGTTTTGTCCTGGGCAGTGTTTGTGGTTAGCCGCACAGCTCAACAGTGGTGTGGTGTGTAGTCAATTTATGCAGAATAATTGAAATTAGTAAAGTAATTACATCGTCCATTTATTCCTCCACTGCGAGTGGTAATGGCTCTACAAAGAATATGATGTAGTTAGACAAAATTTTAGCTTCCAATGTAAGAAATTGGGTTACGCCTCTTGTTCCTTTGGTCTCGTCGTGAGCACAGCAATAAGTGGCCAGACTTAGAGTTAGAAGGATAAATTCTTCCTTCGGACAAGCCTCCATAATTCCAATAAACTCCATCTGGGATCTGCAGTACTATGCTGAGAGAAAACTTCCCTGAAGCGAGGTTCCAGAGCAAATTTTGAATGGACTTTGTTCAGGTATTTCTATACGGGTAGCACGAATACCCTATCGGGTATTTTTTGAAATAGTTTGTACAGTGAGTGTGCACTGGCACTACATAGACAGTGTACAGTAAGCACATAGCCGTGCTTTTTACATACACCGTTGCGAAAACACCACACTCCCACTACCCGATCGGGTTCTCAGGAGCAAAGCGCCACCCGAATACCTGCTCTAATTTCGGGTAACACGGGTACCCTACTACCCGTTGACACCCCTAATTATATAGGATATTATCCTAACATGGAAAGTGCTAACATGTAGTGGGCACTTACATTGGCTTCAGTAGCTTTTACAGTACCCAGATTTTCCAAGTCCCCCTCTGTGATATCCATGTACATGTCTTGTGTTGACGTCACTAAGACGTCACTAGGACTCTGCATGCACGCAGGCCAACCTGTGCTTCCTTGCCCTTTCCTTGTTGTTCTGTCTTCCGAGTCCTTGAAGTGACTTCCTCGTTGTTGGCTTTTGTGAATAGAATTATACATACCGGTAACATCCTTGTCTCAGTCTGGGTTGTAATAATTGGCGACGAAGATAAAAGTATTAGACGATGGCCATGGCCTCCAGTTTCTGCCAGATGAAGCCATTTGACGGCCAGAACTTCTCCGATTATTTGGATCGTCTCGAGTGTTATTTTGCCGCAAATAGAATCGGAGTGGCAGCTACCACCGATGCAGACGACGTCACTGCTGCAGGAAAGGTCAAAACGGCTGCCCTGATTGCGCTGGTGGGTAAAGCTACCTAATCGACGCTGAAAGACTTGTGCTTTCCTGACAAGCCAACGTCTAAAACGTTCGATGAGATAGCCGATCTCCTCAAGAAACACTTCCAACCGAAGCCGAGTTCAGTGGCGGAAAGCTATCGTTTCCATCAGTGCCGGCAAGGAACGGAATCTGTCACGGAATTTGCAAATCGCCTGAAGAGACTGGCGTCCACTTGCGAATTCGACTGCCACTTGGATCGCGCACTGAAGGACCAGTTCGTGCAAGGGCTACGAGGCCAATCCATCACGAAGAAACTGCTGACTATGGCGAACGACAAGAAATTTGCTGATTTCTTAGCCACGGCAACTTCGGAGGAACTCGCTGATGCGCGGGCTGCAGAGCTGACATCGGCCTCAAGGACCACAGACGTCCACAGTCTTCGGTCCGCGCCATCATCGCTGAAGTCGCGTTCGTACAACGACAGGCCTCCCAAAGCTGGCCGCAAGTGCACTGGCTGCGGCGGACAATGGCACGAGAGACGAGAGAGCTGCCCTGCCTGGGGAAAGTCGTGTAATTTCTGCCACAAGCAGGGCCATTTCGCATCTGTGTGCAGAGCCAAGGACAAGGTAAACTTTGTGCACAATCCAGCGCCGGACGCGGGGGAATCAGACTAGGCAATAAACAGTGAGGAGTATTGTCCGGAACTGCACCACACCGTGTGTATCAGCCATGTAAGCAGTACTGTCGACCCGTATGTCTGCACTGTTCGCATTGGCCGCACCCCAATGGTATTCGAGATCGACACCGGGGCTGCAGTTACTGTGATTAATGAACGGCATTACCATGATTTGGCTTCCAAGGAACAGTTGACGCTGGAAACTGACGACTTACCCAGTCTACGTACGTATGCCGGCAAGATCATCCCAACGGTAGGCCGCGTGAGAAGCGAAACCAGCCACGGAGGACGCAAGGCTGAGCTGGTCTATTATGTGGTCAAAGGCACTGGACCCAATCTGCTAGGTCGGGACGCATTGGAGAAACTGAGGCTCAACTGGAACCAAGTTTTCAACGTCACTGGTGACATGCCGAAGAATATCCTGGACAAGCATCCGGAACTATTCAAATCTGGCCTGGGCACTTGGCGACATGGCAGTGTCAAGCTGGCAGTGGACCGTAACGTGAGGCCACGATTTCTGAAGGCACGGTCGGTTCCCTATTCACTCAAGTCGGCAGTGGAGAAGGAGCTGGACCGGCTGGTGAAAGAGAACATTATCCACCCCGTGCAGAGTACCGATTGGGCTGCACCGATTGTACCAGTGCTAAAGAACAATGGCCAGATACGCATCTGTGGCAACTACAAGTGTACCATTAATCAAGCATCCAAGACAGACAAGTATCCGTTACCCAACATAGAAGACTTATATGTGAAACTGAATAAAGGATGCTGCTTCACGAAGTTAGATCTCAGCCAGGCCTATCAGCAGCTACCGTTAGACGAACAGTCTCAGCTTCTCACGGCTATCAACACAAGCAAAGGCCTATTTGTGTATAATCGCTTGCCTTTTGGAGTGTCCTCTGCACCTGGTATCTTTCAGCGCACCATGGAGCAGCTGTTGGCCGACATTCCAATGGTCGTAATGTACCTGGACGACATCCTCATATCTGGCACAACACGAGAGGAACACAACCTCCATGTCAAAATGGTCTTGGAGCGTCTTGAATCGGCTGGTCTGCGCTTGAACCGGGACAAATGTGTGTTTGGCCGTTCATCTGTCACTTTCCTCGGCCACATCATTGATTCAACCGGAATAACGCCGACAGCTGAGAAAGTGCAAGATGTGCTGGACGCCAAGGCACCGACTAGCGTATCGCAGCTCAGAAGCTACTTGGGCTTGATTAACTATTATCACAAGTTTGTACGGAACTTAAGTACTGTGTTGAAACCCCTGTACGAATTGCTCTCTAAGAAGCAGTGGCGGTGGTCTGACTGTGAACAGTCTGCTTTTGAGAAAAGCAAAGCCATGCTACTAGAAGCACTATGCCGTGTACATTACGACCCGAAGATGCCAATTGTCGTCAGTTGTGATGCGTCACCGTATGGTATTGGTACCGTTCTCTCACACATCACTGCGGACGGAGACGAGCATCCAGTCGTGTTTGCATCGAGAACATTGTCCTCAGCGGAACAGAAATATGCACAGATCGAGAAAGAAGGTCTCGCTATGGTGTTCGCCGTCAAGCGCTTTCATAAGTATTTATTTGGCCGCTCGTTTGTGCTGCAGACTGACCACAAGCCTCTACTTGGTCTATTTCAGGAAGATCGTCCGATTCCGCCGATGGCCAGTGGTCGCATCCAACGCTGGGCCCTACTACTAGCAAGCTACGACTACCAGCTTCAGTTCAAGTCGGGCAGCAACAATGGTAATGCTGATGGACTCAGTCGGCTACCATCACCCTCATCGGTACCAGAAGTCTCAACACCAGCCGAAGTCGTTCTGTCGATGTCTGTCCTGGAGAACACTCCGGTCACATCCACCACCATTGCTCAATGGACGAGCAAAGATCCGGTGCTGTCACTTGTCCTCAAGTACGTCCAAGAAGGTTGGCCGGACAACATCCCCGTGGATTATCAAGCATATTCCCGTTGTCGTAATGAGCTTTCAGTAATAAGTGGCTGTCTTTTGCTGGGCTCACGTGTTATTATTCCACCAAGTGGCCGTGAGACGCTCCTGGAAGAATTACATGAAGGTCACCCGGGCATAACCCGGATGAAAGCCCTCGCCCGCAGCTACATCTGGTGGCCATCTATTGACGACGAGATAGAGCTCAAGGTCAAGAGCTGCCAACCGTGCCAAGCCATTCAGAAGTCACCAGCCCTTCAGCCGCTACATCCCTGGGAATGGCCAGGTAAACCATGGGTGCGTCTGCACGTCGACTACGCAGGTCCAGTTGAAGGCAAGATGCTCCTGGTTATCGTTGACAGTTTCAGTAAGTTTATTGAAGTCCACCCGGTATCGTCTGCAACCTCGGCTTCAACTATTGCCAAGCTCCGTCAGACATTTGCAACGCACGGACTGCCGTTTCAACTTGTTTCCGACAATGGCTCAGTATTCACCAGCGACGAATTTCAACGATTCTGTTCTGCTAATGGTATCAAGCATACCCGGTCATCTCCGTACCACCCAGCCAGCAACGGTCTAGCTGAGCGTGACGTACCAGCGGCGGATCCAGAGTTCACCTGAGGGGAGGGCGCGGGTACTAATGTTCATGACAGGGGAACCAATGCGGTACCTGTATTTTGTACACATTACGACATAGCGGCTATTTTACGTCATAGGCTTAGCGGTTATGTAGAATTACTATTTTAGCACATGCACTCACTCCCACTTTTTCAACCACTTCATTGAGGACTCTGGCTGTAGTAGAACATAGCCGTACTACATTGAATTGTGTAAAGATAGTGCTTCAAAGCTCCAGACATGCTGAGATCGAGAACCATGGCAAAATAATAAAATATACGATTATTTGGATGGCCATGTCCAGCAGTAAGAATGGATGATGAGGTATTCACCTCGGGTTGATCCTTGTCGATGCAATGTAGGAAACGGGACGCACGACGCACAAAAAACGCCTTCCTCGCCAGCCTTTCCGGAATAGGCAAGCCACTCAAACCTCTTCAGTAGCAGCGAGCGAGTGGAAGTACCGGTCTTTCGGCGGCTGTCGGGATAATCCCTAGATGGCAACACCGTCTGCTTATCAGGCTTCCGGATCCCAAGTATGTTGCGCTTTCCTGCATCGCTGACAGTTGCACCGCCAATAGCTGTATCAACGGCATCCGAGTAATTACTTCGCTCCGTAGCAGTGCCACCAGCCACATTCGTGACAGTCACAACGTCGTCATCTGCGATAGTTTCAACAGGTAAACGCTCCTGACTCGCATCCGATGGTGGGACTGTCAGTAGTAGTGACTACCACTGACAGTCCCACCATCGTCGTCAGAATCTACTTCGGATTCCCTTTGGGGAAGATCGGAGTCTGAGCAGACCTCGATCTCAGGGTCTTCGCGGTGGTCCGAATTCTCCCCCAAAGGCGGATTGCTCGACTGAGCAGCTGACGAAGCGCAAGTTCGCTTCGCGAAAAAACCCGCGGAGAGTTTGTTGGCTCCCTAGCCGCTTGGGCGGGCGGTGCGCCATCCCCTTCACCGACTTAGCTATACAAGTTCGTGAACTGAACACAAATTTCAAAACTAAAAGTCAACCAAAGTCTAAGAGAACAACTACTCCGTGTTCAGAAGAACTTTCTTACCTGACACTAGAAACTAAGTCTTGTCACAGCATGTGCAAACACTTGCGCAACTGCCCATGTGCATGCACTAAAAAAAAAAAAAAATCGAACTGTTTGAGGGGAGGGCGCGCGCCCACCGCGCCCTCCCCTAGATCCGCCACTGCGTACAAACCGTCAAGAATGCGCTGAAGAAGTCTGTTGGTGATTCTGATTTGGAATCCCGTCTGTATCGGTTCCTGTTTCAGTATCGCCTTACGCCACAATCAACTACTGGTCAATCTCCATTTCAACTCATGATGGGTCATAAGCATCGGTCCCGTCTTGACCTCACATTTCCGGACACTCCTCAGAAGGTTTTCAGCCGACAGCAAGCAGCCGTAGACCGCCGCCCGGCTCACTCGTCGTCCTTCTGCTGTGGCGACCCTGTGTCCTGTGTCAACTTTGCTGGCTCACCTAAATGGATGGATGGAGTTCTTGAAGAGTGTCTAGGCCCAGCCACATTTACGGTGCGCCTACCCGATGGCAGATTGTGGAAACGGCACAGTGACCACATCCGCCCACGATTGCCGGCCGAGGAGCCACCTATTGCTGCGCCAGAACAGGCAACAACTGCATATCCAGCTGTCGTTCCATCTGGTCAACCTCTGAGCTATCCAGTGTCGACATCATCTGTGCCGGATTCAGACGCATCCGAACTACAGCCTTCAGTTGATTCTGTACCAACAGCCGTATCTGCCTCACCAGTTCCTCCAGCACAGGAATCAGTCACACTTTCAGAGTCGCAGTCAGCTGGGTCGACTCCTGCTATTCATCCGCGTCGCTCAACTAGAGCTGTTCAGGCGCACATCCGTTTGGACTTGTAACAGTTCTATCATAGCTACTCACAGTTAGAAATGCTGTCTTATTTCTGTGTTTACAGCTATATTTCGCCATGTCTCGTGTTACTGTTTCTACAGGTGATTTGTTATTTGTTATTGTTTACTTAGTCGTTGTTTCATCTAGGGTTGGAAGGATGTGATATCCATGTACATGTCTTGTGTTGACGTCACTAAGACGTCACTAGGGCTCTGCATGCACGCAGGCCAACCTGTGCTTCCTTGCCCTTTCCTTGTTGTTCTGTCTTCCGAGTCCTTGAAGTGACTTCCTCGTTGTTGGCCTTTGTGAATAGAATTATACATACCGGTAACATTCTTGTCTCAGTCTGGGTTGTAATACCCTCCCCTCCCCCTTAAATTTTAAGCTGGAACAAGCATGCTACCTAGTACAACTAACCAGCAATGTCATCAACAATCTCCGTGTAGGTGCGGCGTGCAACGTCAAGAAGACCTACAGCAGGACAGCAGCAGCAGCAGCAGCATTAGGTAGACACAGATAGCAAGGTAGTCCATTAGAGCCCAGTGCGGTGTTGCCAGGTGCACCGAATCTTAAAATGCTAGGAATGGGCAAGCATTGAAAGGAGACAAAGATGTTAAGTTGGATGAGTTTCACAGTTCATGGCAATACAATACAGTGGGAGGTGAGTTGACCAGACTTAGCACCATGTGATCAAACATCAGTAATCACACTAGCTCCAACCATGCACAATCTGATACAATATCCCGACAAAATACAATCAAACCCTGGGGAAAGAGTGCCGATGGAAAGCAGGATAGAAAAGGCTGCTGACACAACATTTAATGATTTCACTACAGTAGAGAGGTTCCGGGTACGACTTTCCGTGCCAAAATCCGTATGGGCGCTACAGATTTTTTCGAGGCGTGCTTCATACGATTTTTCGGCACGGAGAATTGGACTGGCTTTCATACGAACCATGTTTCGTATGGAGATTTTGCGTCATCGAATGCAGAAAGATTACTCGCGCACAAATTTGGTACAAGAAACATCGATTTTCCGCGGGAAGTTTAGGTTTTGGTACAAATTTCAAAATAAAAAGGCATAGCGCGGAAATATGACGTGTTTGCGATCGTAACCTAGGCAATGACGACAAACACATAAGTTCCGTACTCCGGAACATTTCACTGCTTGAAAACAAAGTATAAAAAATCCGTAGCGCCTCCACGGATTTTGACACGAAAAATCGTACTCTGGGACCTCTCTAGTATCTATTTAGAAGATAGCGGATGCAGCAACATTATCATTATCCATAGTACCTACAAAGAGGTGGGGTTTGGGGTTGTCAACCATTTGCTATCCTTTATTGCGGTGGCATGTGGGGGGGGGGGGGGGAGGGGATGCCACAAACCTTTTGCCAGACGTTTCAAAATTGGCAGACTGGCAGAGCACGTGCATGGTTGAAATTGTGAGTATCCACTCGGAGATCTACCCGACTTCAATCAGGGTCAGAGGTTACAGACACTGTATCATGATTCTTGATAGACATACTATACAAGCACAAGCCACGATGGCGTGATACAAGGGCAGTAGTGAAAGAACAGTCAGAGTAAGTCAAGACAATCACACGAGAGTGATAATTACTTGGTCTGTATCTACTGTAGCTGCTGATGAAGCATGCTATCTCTCCTGCTTTATCGAGCGTACATGTAGTGCACTTTTTCTTGGGTGTTGTTCGAGGTAGCACAACCATCACATGAGTGCTCAATACACTATAGTGTAGAGAAACAATATCAATGTGAAATCCAGTACTGCTCAATGAAATCCGATCCAGCGGGTGAATGCCATGCTGGCCGCTGTGCAGCCCTAGACCTGCGGACACTGGGATGGTGAGCTGGTGCAGGGCGCATACTTGATTCACACGACCGGATTTCATTGAGCAGCCCTGTGGATACATGTACATGATTGTACCGAGAAGCTGGAGATTGCCTGGGCCGACAAGACCCGCTCCCTCAACAAGAGGTCAGAGCTTGTGTCCAAGTGCCGTCATGAAAACAAGTTTTACCTCTGTAACTTTGCGCGCAAGGTCAAGTGAATCTAGCTGGTAGTCCCGCTGCCAAGTGTGTGTGTGTGTGTGAGTGTGTGTGAGTGTGAGCGCGCATGTGTGTGTGTGTGTGTGTGTGTGTTTGTGTGCATTCGTGAGAAAGAGAGTGTGTGTGGGTGATTGGATAAGTGCGGGTGCAAGTATGTGTGCGGTAGGTGTGAGAATGAAAGGATGAGTATTGTGGCCGTGTGTGTGTGTGTGTGTGTGTGTGTGTGTGTGTGTGTGTGTGTGTGTGTGTGTGTGTGTGTGTGTGTGTGTGTGTGTGAGAGAGAGAGAGAGAGAGAGACAGAATGTTTGTGTGAGATTTGGAGAATGTGTGTGTGTATGTAAGATTTAGAGAATGTGTGTGTGAGATTTGGAGAATGCGTGTGTGTGTGTGTAAGATAATGAATGAATGTGTGTGTGCGTGTGCATGTGTGAGATATAGAGAATGAATGTGTGTGTGTGTGTGTGTGTGTGTGTGTGTGTGTGTGTGTGAGAGAGAGAGATTTAGAGAATGTGTGTGCGGATGCGCGTGTGAGTGTATGTGAGAAAAGGGAGAGAGTGTGGGTGTATGTTTGTGTAGTGGTGTGGGCATGTGTGGATTTGGCATTTGTCCCCAGCTCTATTCTATATCATTTATGCCGGAACTACTGCTGCATAGCCCCAAGTCTGAAGACTTGGCAACTTCACGCCTGCACCTGACTCTTGCGCTATGATATGCGTCGCCTATGACACCCCTCGGAATTTCCCACCTTGCTCCCCCTTATGTTCTGGCTACCCGTTTTGGATCTATCAGTTGCCTGATGATCGTAGAGATACGTGAAACTCGGAGTTGCGACAAAGCTTCCAAACTCTCTCTCTTGTGTACATGATTGTATACAACTACAACTATCTTACCGTTGATTCGTGGCTGAATGGTGCAGCATGGGTGATGGGCGATTAGCGAGACATGGCAGTTCAGGCAAGTCATATGAAAGAAACAGCACATAAATATACACCACCGGTAATGTATCTTTATAGTTTATACCACGGTCGATGACAGTGCAGGTGGGGTGGCCGATTGTAGAGTCGCGGTGTATGCCAATAATGCACTAGAAACAACTCGTAAGCATCCCGGCTAAACAGGGTAACCGCATCTATCAACAATATCCAGCCAGTGTTCTTTGTTCAATGAAACTGTGAAGCAGTCTATGAGAGAGTTTGGCTGGCTTCGTCTTCCCTTAGCCACATCAGCCCATTGGCTCTGAGTACTATCGCAAGGCACTTTATAGTGCTGAAGCTTCATAGGATGCCAACCCCAAGCTCTCACGAAGAACATGGCCTAGCCTTAGCAACCGTCAACGCTGGCATGTGGTATTAGTCAAGCCAAACAATCAGACGTGTCGAGAACAAGATGATTTGCGCCCACAATAAGGATCATACGTACACTTAGCTGTATTAGCTCCATTTTGCTGCTCTTCCTTTGCCTTTATTGTGGGCGTGTAGATAGCCTTATGAGATTCCTTTATCTACCTTTTTTAACCCTTTGAGACCCCAACGATCGAATTCGATCGTTTGGTATACAGTGACACTGAAATAATCATATCTCTGGTGTTCCTTCACCGATTATCATAAACAAAGTATCTACGTTTCGAGAAGAACCGTGGCTATCACGTAGAAGTTATCCGAAGTCTCTAGGAGTTAGGGGCTGTCCGAGGTTACCAATAATATTTTCAAAACGAAATGTTTTCGTTTGTGGGTGGGTGGGTTTGATGGAGTTTCGTTTTGAAAATAATTATCGAATGCTGATGGAGAATGCCCAGTTACTTCTGGATGTCGAAAATTGACATCAATATTTTATTGGAATTCGTTTTACTTGCAGAAAAGGTGGGTGGGTGGGTGGGGGCTGAAAAATACTAAAACTTTTCGTTTTGTAAAAACAATCGGTAACCCCGGACGGCCCCTTACGATGCCGCCGTGGTGGGACTGGAAGTCGGAGACAAACTGAAAAATGCACTCAGATCGAAAAATTCAAATTTTCACGCTGCACTTGGCAGGAGATTTCCCCGGAATGGTATGTCATACTCAAGCATGCTGAACACCAATACTTTGCGCTTGAAACGAGCTTTCCGCTGTAGTTTGTTTGAAGTCGATGCGATGAAGGAGAATGGAATGGCGGCTGCTTGAACTTTGCTGAAGCTGTTCGCGCACGGCTGCTGTTTTGGGCGGCATTATAGGCCACGTAGAGCAGAGGCTGTGCAGA